>NW_024368818.1:5543883-5745190 GCF_014805655.1 Passer montanus | reverse complement strand
GAGGGGCTGGGCGCGCGGAGCGGCGCGGGGCGCGAGCGGCGGCCGCGCTTCCCTGAGCCCGCCCGCAGCACCGCGGGGCCGCGGCTGCTCTCGGGCAGTGGGCGAAAACAGCGCCCGGAGAAACCACCGAGGTGCGGGGCCGGCAGCAGTCCCCAGGGAAGGGAGCCGGGGTGCATTGCGGACAGGGAGTGAGTATGATTGCAGTAGGGAGGAAGCATCCTTTGAGGATACGCGGTCAGGAGGGAGGTGCGGAGAGCAGCGGTGCCGGGAGCTCCCGGGGGTGCCCAGCGGTGCTGGGTGGGTCAGAGCAGCTGGGCAGTGCAGGGCAGCCTGGTCTGGCCATTGGGATTTGCTTTTCAGGGAAGAAACAGATGTATGCTTGATATGGTTTCTGCATTTATCGCTTCCATTTTGCACTGCACAAAGTGATGTGGACCTGTAGTGTTGGCTCAAGTGATGAGCTGCGCTGTGTTGAAAGCTTGAAAGTTATTTATCACTTTTTTTTTTTTCAGGCACCATGAATGGAAGGGGAGAGTTCTCCTTGTTGGATGGTAGTAATAAAGAGCTTCCTAGAAGGAGGATGAAAGGTGTGAGGTATGTGAATTTTGAGATGGTGGCTTGAATATTTTTAAGCTCTGACTGCGCAGTTACCAGGAAATAGAATGGAGAAAATGTAGGAAGTAATGTTTGTGTTCTGCAGTGTTGTGAGACCGTTTTCCTGTGTTATGTATGTGAGTAAAATTTTGTGTAAAGTTTTGGTATTTGGAGTAGGTTCATGGCAAGAGACATTTTAAAAGTAGTTTGGTATGCTGTCAGATACTGTATCATACTGGTCTGTATGTATTTTTTACAAATTAGCTCTGTTGATTTATTCAGTGCATTTTAAATAACTATAATGAATGTGATTAAAACTCATTACATAAATTTATTCTTGCTGGTTCTAGTTACCTGAAATACTGCATGCCTAGCAGCTGTAGTATCACCTTTATCTTTTATTAATTCAGTGTCACAGAGCTAAAGTACTTCCCCAGTTAAGAGAGGGTAACAAATTTTTTGTGGTGTGTTTTGTTAACTGCAGCTTCTTCATAAAATTATTTGATAAAAGTGGATGAGTTTAGCTCTGAAAGAGCTAAAAGTCAAAATTAGTTTCCTACCAATATTCTTAATGATCCTAAATCTTTACTTTTACCTCTGAAGGCAATGTCCTAAGCTACTAGAAGAGCGTTTTACACAGCCACGTCAGAGAAATGGTGATTTGTGTCATATGTCAAAAGCTCTCAGTGCGGAAGGTAAGGCTTTGGGATCTTTTTATTTCCAGCAGTTTTATTGTGTGCACTACTCACTGTTAATTTTCATTTTATATGATCTGTTAAGGACAGTAGATGGGCTGCTGCATTTGATTAACACATTGTTTATTTGCTACTTACCAGTAGCAAGCAAGAAGAATCAATTCCTTTTGATTCCTCTCCAGCTCCTTTTCTTGATGAAGTGATAGTCAAGTTTGTTCTAAAAGAAACCTCATTTTTCTGGGTTTTTCTGCATGAGTAACTTTTTTCCAAGAGTTGAAAAATTGTATGGGATGCGTAGTATTTATGAAGCAATTTTTTCCTTTACTTAACTATGCATTTTGAAGGTTTGGGGTTGTTTGCCTTTTTTTGTTCTGTGTGGTTATCCTGTACTGAATGTTGTAACAATATAAATAGCTAATGTTAACAGATAATACCCAAATAAGTACACACAAGTCTTTCTAATTCTCAGCTAATAACTGTATTTTATATCTATCTGTCTGGATTTCTATTCCTAGCTCTTAAATTATCTTACTAAAAAAAGTCAGGCTTCTAATTACTGTTGACTTGCTGAACACTATTTAGAAGACTACACTGGTGATGGTGTGCTCCTGTTGTCTCATGGATTAGGATGCCCTACAGGAGTGTGTTTCTCTGTGCTTGCTTTTGCAGTGTTGCGTGGTGATGGGAAGGATGAAGGCACTGATTTGTTTTGTTTCTCTTCTCCACAAGTAAGTCGATCTGAAGCTTTCTGTTCAGCAGTCACTGTGGTGGTGTAAAGCAGCAATATTACAGGATCTTGTGAATTTTCATTGAGAATGATGAAAGCAGGCTCAGGTCCCTTCTGAGCTCAGGGTGTGAGCTTTGTGACCACCTACATCCCCAGCAGGAGCTTGCTGGCATTTCTCATTACACAGCGTTGCTGTGTCGTGCACGTCAGATGTCCAGAGCCTACGTTTAGGAAGGTGTGTTTTTACAATTCTCATCAGTGCCCCTTGTTGCCAGATCTGTTCCAAACTCTTGTGTGCACACAGTATGCAAGAAAGCAACTTATTAATATGTACATTTTCTGTACATAAAGATTTTAAAGATACTAAAAAAATCCCTTAATTTTGCCTGGTAGTGTGTAAATTTTGAAGTTTTCTGTTTCTGCATCTTGAGCATGACTTCTGTGTGTTACAACATGTTAATGCCATTGTTTCATCAAAATATGTATTTTGGACAAACATGAAAGGCCTTTTTTTTCCTCTTATGAAATTCAGTTTAGCATTTATTGCAAAATACAAATTAGTCAGATCTTTGGCATTGAAACCCTGAGATTGAGCCTTATAGAAAAGGTACATTGTAGAATTTGGTTCAGGAGTCCAGTATGTTACGAGGTTTGCATAATAATGGGAAAATACTAGGTGCAAACAGGAAGTCGGGATTCCTTTTACTTGAAACACTTTTTTTATCACAAATGTGCACTGATGCCTACAGATGTTCTACTTTGGAGCTCTTTCCTTAGACCTACTCTTGTACAACTCAACAGCATTTACTTTGAAGCTTGGTCTAATTGAAATACTGGGCAGGGGTGGATACTGAAGGTGAAAACAGGTTTATAGAGCACCTTTTCCTGGGATTTGGCTGTAGGTCTGTGGTTTAACTTGTTTTCCTTTTCCCCTCTGAATTTAGAGCAGAACGGACTTTAAATTTGGGCTGCGTGGCAGCAGCTCAGAAAGACAAGCAAGGTAAACCTTTATTAAATCTTTTCATGACTTTAAGTGCCAGCCTGGGGGAAGACTTGATCAAGTAAGTGATTCCAGACGTTTTCCTTGGGCTGTTTTTTTTAGTGTGTTCTTTAAACTTCAGTAATGTGTTGTTGGTATGAGTGTCTGATACTGTGAGAACACCTTGAGTACAAATATCATTTCATTGAGAGGCAGCAAAAAACAAATGGATTTGGCTTGAAAAAGTGTGAAACTGAATGTTTTAAGCACTGTGTTAGATGGCTGATAAGGGTTCAGAGGGAGAGATATCTGCTGAATGCCAGGCTGTGGTAGGAAGGACTCTGCCTCCTTCCCCTCAACACCTGCTGATCCCATTGCTGCTGTTTTCATAACTAGTCACAGCTATATGAAGATCAGATACCAGCAATATTCTGTGGTCTTGTCAAATCTAAAGTACATTCACTTGTTTATTTGCCCAGTCAGTGTGAACCTGAAGGAAGTCTTGAAGTGGCTGTCTTCAGCCTGCAGTGTTATTGCTGTGGAGATAGATGTTCATGCAAATAAGGATAGTCCCAGAAAATTCTTTCAGGTCTGTTGCATAAGGAACCTGTTCTGAAAGGAAGATGTAGGAAATTTATCTTCTGAGTTTTGGTGCACATAACATGCACCAAACTCAGAACATGCTAACCTTGCCCAGAGTGAAAGATTTCATGTGTGGCTGTCAGTCTCTGCAGCAGTGTTCTCCAGATCTCACCGTTGGTCAGACACAACAAACTGAGCCCAGGAAGAACAACACAAGGCTTCCTTCCTGGAATAAGGCTGGTTTATGCAGAATGCTTTTGTGGGAGTCTTCTCAGCTGCTGCAGAAGAGCAGCTGGGGGTCATCATACAATAAAATTTAAGAGCCTTCCTAACAGGTTGCCAGCAAATGGTTTTGATGTTACTGGTCATGTGTTCTAAAGATTTTAACAGTAATAAATGAAAAATGAATCCTGGAATATTCATAGTCATGCATTTACTCTCACTGAGGATAAGAATCACTACCAGCTACTAAGGTTTTGTTTAAGGGGATTATAGTAAAAAGGAGATTTTTTTTTTTAAATGGGGTATCTGCTTTATGTCTGAATTTGTCTGTTACATAAATATCTCTGTATATGTATTTATTGATAGATTTTGAAATACTCGTGTAAAGTATTTGTGGGAAGTTTGTTATTTTATTTAAAATGCATAGCTCTTTTGTGTTTGTTTGTTTGCAGGCCCTTCAGTCACAATATCAAAGAGAAAAATGTTCAGTACCCATTTTCTTCCAATGGTGGGCTGAGTGATGGATCAGCTCTAGCTCCATCATCTGACATGGTGTGTTAACATGGAATTTCCTTGTATTCTCACTTGGTTTGGTATATGCATAGTTAATAGTGCACTTTGTAAAACAAAAAACCCTGCAGCCTTAACGGTTACTTGATACTGTTCTCTGTTATCATAGGGATGTGCAGCTGCAGTGCCCATAAGATAACTTGACAAAAAGAGTGCAAATCAGACACCCCAATGAGATCATAGCTGAAGACTGTTAGTTCTATCCAGCTGCTGTGAAATTTTGTATTTTGAATTTAGCTTTTCTTTAAAGATACCCCAGGCTTCACAACATTTGAGTTGGGGACTTCTTTATTTGTTTTTAAATTTGGGGCATCTGCCAAGGCTCATGTTCACATCCTTAAAACAGTAATTCAGGGTAGCAAGGTTGGTGGACAAATGGACCTCTTTAAGCATTCCATTAATTTTCATAACCTCGTATTTCTGAATAGGTTTGTGAGGTTTTAGACCAGAAAACACAAGTTATGGATGTTTTAAAGTGACTGTAAAGGAACTGTATATCCAGTGCCAGTCATGTTTTCTTCTGTGGACATTGTCCTGTAAACTGACCTTGCAAATGTCTGATGTGATTTCTTGGGTAGTTTTGTTACAGTGCCTGCTAAAGTTTGAAAATGGCTTCCCTGTATTGGCAAACTACTGAATGTTTTACTTTTGTTCTAGGCTGCAGTATTCCCATTCTTCAATCTTCCGTGTTTTCTTTTCTCCGTATTAGTAACTTTATTTCGCTTTTTTTTCATGTACTGTTTTAATTTGGTCTTTGTACATGAGTATGCAGTTAAATTGTTTTGAAAAGCAAATTTAGAATCTGTTTCGGAAATACTACAGTGGAAATGTTGTCAGTGAAATTCAGGTGAGCCATGTATTTTGTGCCTGATGGCCATTTTGGAGCTGCTGAGAGTCTTCACATAGCTCATCAGTCATCCACATCAAATGCCTCTGTCAAAGTGGCAAATGGTTGTAGACCATCTTGTCTTTTAGTTGTGCAAGCAACTTTCATGTTCACTGGCAAACTTTTCCTCAGGAGAACAACACTGGGCAAGATATTGATGAAGCTTTGGGCATAGCTGTTAGTAATCTTGGCCACTTCCATGATGCAAGCAAGGTGGGTGAAATTCAGTTAAATAATGAAGTAGTCAGTCTTCTCTTAGACCGAAGTTTTTTGTTCTGAATAGTCACACATTAACACACTATTTAAATTTGCTTTTCCTGCCTTTGTTTTGTTACCTGTTTTGTCTTTCAACTGTTGATGTTATTTCTGTGAGTACACAGCCTTAAAGTCCAGGCTGCTGCCTGAGAAGTAGTCTGCAGAGGAGTGCACAAGCCTGTGCATAGTTTGAAGTTAATGGGTCAATACATGTCTTTAGCAGAACCATATGCACGCCAGTCTTTAAGTACTGAGCTTGTGTTTCCTTGGATCAGGGTAAAATTCAGCTTGTGTTTTTACTCTAGCAGCTACTCTTAACTTTTTAATTCTGGTGTGCCTCTTTCTGCATTTAAAGGTCAAAAAGATGTTACGAGGGCAGCAGAAGTAAAAAATGCACAGAATGTGCAGAAAAATGTAATCAAGTAATTTATATGCACAGTATAAAACATAGGAAGAATCCCAAAATATCAGCTAATAGGTTTTAGGTGTTACTATGTTTTATGAATTAACTTTTTTACTTTATCAATGATAATTTATTTAAATTTTAGCTCTTCGTAAATGTGCTGTAGAAAAGTTTGCAGTTCTGTCTTTGCCATCTATTTGCATTTTACTTGTGAGATACACAGTATAGATGTATTTAATGTTTGAAAAACTTAGTTCTGGTAAATGTGGTGGGAAGTGTCAGTGAGGCCTGTTCTCCATTCCCTTTCTAATGGCCAGTCTTTCTGTTACGCAAAGCAATGTTGAATTCCTAATTCATACACTGATAGCATATTGTAAAAACTTCCTGATTCAGCAGCTATAATATAATAACCCATGGGTATTATATTGTAATACCAAGACTGTGGTTCTGCAACAGGTTTTCAACAAAGATTGAGAAATTGCCAAAGCAGTATTGCAGTATTGGGATTTTTTTTCCCATAGTCTCTTTATTAAATGTAACTGTAGTGACAAAACTGATGTTTAGTCAGAGGAGGATTTTTTTTTTTAATTTTCCCTTTATGCTCACAATGAATTTTAAAAAACAGTAGAAATCTCAGCATGCTGTTATCTGTGTATGGTAATATAATAACCCATGGGTATTATAATACCAAGACTGTGGTTCTGCAACAGGTTCTCAACAAAGACTGAGAAATTGCCAAAGCAGTAACTGTAGTGACAAAACTGATGTTTAGTCAGAGGAGGATTTTTTTTTTTAATTTTCCCTTTATGCTCACAGTGAATTTTAAAAAACAGTGGAAATCTCAGCATGCTGTTATCTGTGTATCATGCAGTGTTTGAATGTCAGGTGAGGAAAGTTTTGGGCCAAGATCTGAGTCTTCATAGACCTAAAAGCTTCAGTGGAGGATTCAAACAGTGCCAGCTGACTCCAAGTTAGAGAAAACAGAGGGTTGTAATGAGCTATAAGTGGTTTAATGTAATTCTGTCTGCTGGGGTATCCATCACTGTCTTACTGTTCATTGCTTCTCTTCTGAATTTTAAAAGTAGTAGTAGTATTGTGAGAATAATAAAATAATAATGAAATAATGCATGTTTATTCGTACTGAACAAAATAGGTGCTGGAATACTTGGAGTTGAAAGTAAAGCATAAAAAAGACAAAGTTACAGAAGCTGCAGATAGAACACTTGATGAACTTATTACTCTTCTGTCAAGGTAGTAATCTAGTTTTGTAGTATGGCACGGGTGAGTTACTTTTACCACAAACCTCTTCCTAATTCAGGTGAAAGACTAAAATTTTGCTTAGAATTTTCTCATAGCAGTATTTCATAGTACCTGTCTTTTATTTTTACTCTTTCATTGTGGCATCTTGGAGCTGGTTTGCATGGTTGGAAAACACCAGCTTATGCTGCCTCTGCTCTTAAAAAGATAAGAAAAACTGCTCATAATGTTAATTTTCTGAAAAAGCTCAATTTTGAGGTTTTGTAATACTGTTATTAGTAGATGATAATTTTAACAGCAGGGATAGCAGGGGGTTTTTAATTTACTTCCTTCACGTTTTCAAGCTGATAGAAGTGTAGGGACACTTCATTGCTGGATTTTCACAATATTTATGTCTTCAGGGTGAGGGGAGAGAGATGTTAAAGCTCAGGTTTCCAGAAGAGCCTCTGAAGGGGATGGTCTTCAATCTTACCTTAGTAGAATTAATTGTAAGATTCAGCTGTTTATTTTTCAGTTGAATGTGTTCAGAAGGTTGAAATAGAAGAGTGGTCCTAATATTTAATTAATAAATGTCTTTTCAGTGTGAACTCTTTAACTTTTGTGGTTCCTCCACTTACAGAATGCATTTCCCATGCCTGTACTTCACACTGTTTGGGGAAGATGATCCTTGGGTGTGAGATGTATCCACTTTGTATTATGTGGCTGGCAGCTGTGTTACAGTTCACATTTGAGTCTGTGCAGCTGAGTGCGTGTTAAATTCTGTGAAAAGTAATGTTTTTAACACAGGAAAAGGAAATCATTCGCAGAATTAAAGGAGAACATCAACAACTACAGTTCTAGTATTGCAAAAACTAAGGAAATCATCGAAGAGAAGAAGAAGCATTTGATTGGTGCCATTAAGACAGCAAAGGAATTAAAATTTTCACGTTCTCTAAGAAACTGTTGTGATCTCACTCAGGTAGTAACATTCCTGCACTGTGAAATAATTTATTTTTAAGGAATATATTCAAGTTTGGATTGAAATTTTGTGGTCCCAGTTTGCTTCAATGCTGACATTTTTGGGCTATTATATTCTTCCCCTGCTTCTTCACAGACACAGAATTTTTATTTGGTCTTAGTCACAAGTTACAGTCTGGTGACTGATACAAAGCACAAAAAGGTGGTTCTTACTTTGAGTTTGGCATCTGAAATGAGAAATGGAGGGGAGGATAGGAAAAGTGGCACAGTGCTGCTGATCAGTGAAAAGGTGGTGTTTGGATCAGTTCAGTTTCTCAAACCTTTTACATTCTCCAGCCTTCTCACTGAACTCCTCCAAAATTCATAGCCACACTCACTTGATCCTCTTGGTCCCAGGCCTTTCCTTTTATTGTTTCTCCCCATCATATCTGCTGTTCATAGAAACCCATGCTACCTGCCAGGCTGTAGCAGAGCAGAGGTCCATCCTGTGAAGTCTCCTGTCTGGCAACAGAGGAAAGATGCTTGGAGGAAGCATCCAAGAAACTGGGAAAGTTGGGGGTTAAGGATTTTAGTATCAGTAGGATACATCAGGCTCATTACACTGAATAAACATTACCTTATTCTGTCATAAGATTGTGGAACATTTTCTTTAATGTCATGGTAATGTGCATGGGTGTGTACATATGTGCATTATATGTACATAGGCATAGGTTGTGTCAGTGAGTTCCACTTTTTACTGTTTAAAATCAGGTAAAATAACTTGCTCTGTTATTTCAAAATGTGCCACTCAGTTATTTTGTTTGGAGCCTTTGTAATCCTTGTATTGAGAAAAGGAGCGAATAATTGGTCTTGTCATTCTTTGAAGAAATGTGCTTTCCAGAATCATCTACCCTGCATCTATTTGTCACTTTCCAGCTGAAGAAACTGAGTCTTCTGACCCAGAAAAGAAGTCTAGTCCTTCCTTTTTTTTCTGTCATTTACTTCCATCTCACCACTGTGATTTTTTGGGAACTGGCAGTCACCACTCTCATAGGCCTGTCTTTTTATGTAGAGATCACTTTCTCATTAGATGTTGAAACAAAAGGAGTATCTGACTTTTGCTTCTGTTTATATGCTTAGATTACAGAATCCTAACCATTAAGTCTTAATAAGGCAAGAAGACATATTTGAGAATTGGCTGTTGGCTGAACTCTTGGGGTTTTTACCATAAAATTTAAGGTCATGCTGTAGATAATAGGTGCTTGCCTAACTTCCTGTTTAATGGAATCTAAGATTGTACTTCTTAATTTCAGATTATTTGTGACTTGAAGTTGCCCGTGGAGGCTGAGCTCTCACAAGTGAAGAATCTAAAGGACAAAATACTTTCAAGGTAAATTACTGGAGTGGGAAGTAAAAAGAGGCACAGGTTATCTTAATTACAAAAACTGTTCATGGGACAGTTAAACAGCAGAAGTTGAGCTTCTTTACTTTCAGTGACTGAAAACTACTACTTCAGGCATAAGTATGAACTCTTCACTAAAAGTAGGCAATAGCCTTCATGTGAGACGTGGGGGAGAAAGCACATACAATTTGCTGAAATGTAGGCAAATACATGTGGATTTTAAAAATCCTTGATAGACTACTGCCACTTCTGAAATCTTCCTTTCCTTACAAATAGAAATAAATTGAGAGAATAAGGGCTTAACTACTTTTTTAGTGAATCAATTTTTGACCTTCAGGAAACATTAAATGCTGTTTGAGTTGCTGATGTCTAAGGAAAGTTGTGGAAAATCCCAGTTGCCATGCTGTTCTCACTGGAAGTGATTGTTGATTTCTGTAGCAGAAGTGAGTAAGAAAGTAGGTCACAGCTGAGGTACACCTGACCCTGTGCAGCTTGGTCACAAGGCTGGTCAAGAGTGCTGCAGTTCCTACTGTATAAAGGCCACACTGTTCTGTCCCTCCATCATTTTCCAAAGATGGTGCTACTTTGGAACATCCTGGGGGCCCTTGTTATATTTCAGGATGTGGAACCACTCTGGTAATAGAGTGAGGGGTGTGATTCTGACTGGCACAGGGAAATAAAGCTTAGCAAGTTGATTATTTACATGCTAAATGCAAACAAGTTTTGTACGATCACAGAATCAGTTAGGTTGCAAAAGGCTATTAGGATCACTGAGTCCAACCATTAACCTAACACTACCAGCTCCACTTCACCATGTGTTTAAGTGTAGTGTCTGCATGTCTTAAATCAGAGAGTCATAGAATGGTTTGGTTTGAGTGGGACCTTCAAAGGCTGTGTAGTCCAAGTGTCCTCCAGTGAGTAAAGGTGCTCAGAGCCCCATCCAGTCTGACCTTAGATCTTTCCAGGGGCATTTAACACCTCCCCAAGCTACTTGTTCTGCTGTTTCACCACTCTTAGTGTAAGAAATTGCTTTTATCTACTCTGGATCAACATTCCCTTGGGTCAAGGGATACTGGTTTTAAACTGTTGCAGGAGGCTCTAGCAGAAAACTTGTGCCTGTCTTTCTGGGAGGTGCTGTGAGGTCTCCCTGGTGCCTTGACTTTTCCAGGCATAACAGCCCCAGCTCTGTTAGCCACATGTCTCCAGCAAGTCCCTGGGTGGGTTGTTCCAACATGAAACAAAAATTAGGACCCCTCCAGTCATGTCAGTTGAGTTCTTGAGATTGTTTTATCCATATTCTATCTATGAAATCCTCTTTTAGAAAACTTAGGCCCTGCCTACCAAGTCACTGCTTTGAAGATACTGACAGTGATGAATGGCAATTTCAGAGAAGCCTGTTTAAATGCATAATGGTAAACTCTCTCAACTTAAAAGAAAGCTGAAACATAACAAAATTCAATTTTTTTGCATTGGAAAACTTTCTGAGAAATTCAGCTGAGCAGAGGACAAAAGAGACCTGATGAAGGATAACTATAAACGTATTACATACCTTGTGCCACTCCAAAATTACACCAAAGGTTAAAAAAAAACCACAAGTAGGAGGTGCATAGAAATTGAGACACTTGCTGTAGACATAAAATGTTGTGGGAAAGCGCATATGTTCCTGAAGGGGTTTTCATTCATTAAAACTGGATAGAAAAGCTAAGGTATTTATTTAAGGTGCATACACAGTTCCATTAGACTAAATGTAAAAGTGCTTAAAAGATTTTTTTTTTTACCAATGAAAACCATTCATTGGTAAAGAAAATAGTTACTACTGTAGCAATAAACAGAAGCATATATTTTGGACTTGAGACAGTTTTGTTCTTTACAAAGGAAAGAAAATTCTTTGTCTCTGTGCAGAATAATATATTGAAAAACTGAGTATGGATGAGAAAACTGAGTGAATTTTGCAGTACTCTGTGCATAAGGGAGAAAGCATAAGACAAGAGTTTTTAAATATGAACATGAAGATAAATGAGCAGCCAAATCTGGTTTTTGTAGGAAGAAATAAACTGGAGTAGGTAATTAATCTTACTTTGCCCCTCCATGAATATTGTGCTGAAAAACACCATAGATTTCAAACTGTCAAAATTACTTATCAAAGTATTCTTGTCACCTTCTATAATATTTCTCTTCTCTTGAGCTTTTTCCTGAACACTTTGGAGATTACATCTTCATTAGAAAATTTGGGAGAGATTAAACGGGGAATGACAAGGAAGTAAGTATTTTTTAATGAAAGACAATAGGTATAGTAATTTACCTGCTCTAGTGGTTAAGTATTTATTGGAGATCAAATCAAAAAAACTGTAGGTGCTTGTGGAATTCTAAGAGTTTTTTGAAGCAAAGCAAATCTTTATATGCTAGTATTTAAATCAGCATTTTAGTGAGTCCAGTTTGTGTTTCAGTTCTGGCATTTTGGTTTTACTTGTGTTTTGCCCTAGTACATTTTGCTGAATCACTGAAGTTATCCAGATTTCATTTACGCTGTGTACTTTTCAACTTTGATTGGCAATTAATGATTTGACCATGGAATCAGGCTAGAAAAGGTCATTGAATCCAACTATAAACCTAACACTGCCAAGGCAACCACTAAACCATGTCCCTGGTTGCTGTGTTTACTGTGTACTACATGTAATAGAGATGTTAATCATTTCAGCACATGAAAATGTATGTAAATGAATCTCTAATGAACCGCAAGTACTGCAATTGGTAGTATTTCCAGTTCACAGTCTAAATACGGATTGTGTCAAATGCCAAAAGAAATTTCTTTAAGTTACCAAAGAAAACCCTTTTATTTTTAAAATTACAATTGCTTTTATATTATTTGGGTTTTTTTGTTGTTGTTTTGTTTGTTTCTGTGGCCTTTGGCTAATGCTTGAAAAATTGGAATGGAGTTGCTGTTAGGGCTGTTGTAGTTAACACTGAATGGGCTAAAAAAGATTTATTGCATACTGTAATACTTGAAAAGCCTACATATGAGAGTGAGTAGTAACTGTTAGTACAAAAGCATCTGATATGCCTTTTTTTTCAACATGAGCTATCTTAGCACATTATGAACATTTTTTTCAAATAGTTAGTATCTGTACTTGTGGTCTCTGATCATCTAGATGGGAAGTGGCTCTTGAAGTAATCTGTGCCCACAGTACTGTGTGCTGTGTCTGTGTCTTCCTAGGATTCAGAGTTTTAATACTGGTTTTTTGTTGTCTTGGTATTAAAAAATGTAATTCAGTTTATTTCCAGTGGTCTTATGAGGTGTTTTTTTTTTTTACGTAGTGTTGCATTCTTAATAAAAGCTCTGCTTTGACTCGTGCTTTTCTAGAAACAGACTGAATTATGTTAATTTGTTTCCAAATAAAATTTTTCCCAAATACAGTGAAGATAATGGACATGACACCCTTATCCTTGATGACCAGGAAGAAACACCTGATGTCATAATAGAAGAAATACTGGAAGATGACTTGGAAGGTAAGTGTCTTAGTACCTCATGCTTGCTGTGTTCCATTGTTGAGTCTGATCCTATTTTTGAGTCTTGTATTATGCTGTTGGCTCATGCAAGTTCTTTAATCGTGTCTGTTTCAGTTCTTTTGGTGTTTTTTTTTTTGTTCTTCTGTTTAGCTTATTGAAAACTTTATCACAAGCCAAAGAGGGTTAAAAGCACTATCTGCTATACAATGATTTACTTTGACTTGTAGTTATTGCAGTCCCCTCAGAGTTTCTGTCATTGGCTCCTGGAGAATTCTTTTCTGTCAGTTACCTCAGCTTCCTGTATCTTCTCCCAGGCCATTATCCTATGATATTTGGCAGGAACAATTAGGTTCCTCAGCTTGTCAGGTTTTCTCTGGATTGCACTAGTCCATGAAGGGATCCTTCCCCTCTGTTAGCAGACTGAATCTGGAGTACTGTGTCCAGTATTGGACCCTGTGGTACTGAAAGTCACTGTCACACAGGAGGGAGTCCAGCAGTGCCAGGCTGGTGTGCAGGAGGTGCTCAGGGTCTTAGAGGTGTTTTCCAGCCTTAATAATTCCATGCTTCGTTATGTAAGACAAGATAGCTGACTCATCACTCTTTGGAGATGGTGACCAGGATGACCCAAAAGAGGCTGTGTCCCTATAGGGGAAGTCTTTCAAGTCATTCAGACTTTTTGTTCAGATGCCATTTTTTACACTGGAAATGGCCAAGAGAAATCTTGGCTCTCTTCTGGATGTGGCATTTCCTAAACTTGGAAGCGCAGTCCTGGATACCTGCTCACATTGTTTCAGATGCTGGGTTCTGTGTAGTCTGTCACCCATGATGTGTTGCAGATCAGAGGTGGCAGTGCTCCAGGATGTTGGGAATCCGTCTGGTTGGTCTGCCCTGATCAGTCATGCAGGTGACATTGTCTAGATGATGTTGTCTCTCTTCTTTGCAGGAAGCTTTGTGGTATAAAATACTCTTGCAAGAATTGGATTGTGGGGCTTCTAAAACCCTCTGACCCATTAACAACCTTTGTTGAGTAGCTTCAGAACAGAAACCTGTCTTTTGTATCCCTAATGAAGGGAAGTACCTGCAGTTCAGAGGATTTGGATGCTTAGTCACAAGTCCTGTCTTACATAGGGTCATCTCTTGGCTAGTTCCTTGGTGTTCGTGCACTAACACTGAGTAACTATAGGACTAAAGTGCTTAGCATACCTGTTCTTAAAGGTAGAAGTCTTAATCTCTAATTTGCTTTCTATGTCTTTGTTAGAGGGAATGAAAACTCTGAATTACCCACTTAAATTCAGGCTAGCACTTTGTGAGACAGTTTTGCTTTGGAGGGTAATATAAGGGAGGTAGCTCAAAAGAGCAACTTCATCAGGAAGCAAACATGGTAATAGTTTGAAACAAGTATGACCAGACTTGTCAGATTAAAATCTGTTTGAGGTAATATTATCATGATTAATGCAACATAAGCTCAATCCTATGCCTGATAATATCTGTTGGATTCACTTGGAGGGTGTTTGATAATTTGTGTTGTGTCTTATTCAGGTTTGACTGAATTGGTGTTGGTAAGCCATGTTATAAATCCATGCCATTTCTATATTCGGAGATATTCACAGAAGAAAGAAGCATTTGCTTTGCAGACAAAATTAGAAAACTTCTGCTGTAGTAAGAGCTCCCAACTCTTGCCTTCAGACATTTTGGAACTAGGTAAATGGTTAATTTCTAAACATTTACACAGCTTAAAATACTGCCTTGCCAATATACCTTCCTCAATATCATGTTCTTTTTTCTCTCCTCTCCCCCACTCCTGTATGTGGTAAAGCAGTCCTTATTAAGTTCACTGACTGAATAGAAAGCATTCTAGAAAGAAAAAGACAATAATATGTTCTTAAATCATTAAAATTATTTCCTAGCCCACATATTAATAGTCTTACCTACTTATAATATGTTCAGAAAACTGCTGAAAGGTATGTAAGAACTTTTTATGTCAGTGGGGTTTTTCCCACTTTACCCAGCTATAGGAAGTTTCCTAGAAATGACTTCTTGATAACCAGCCAAGCACCTGCCAGCCTTAAAGGCACTGTGTTAATGAATGTGAGGGGAGCTTGTGGTGGCTGCACAGACAAGATTTACTATCTTTGTGTTTTCATTGTAGCAGTAGCACTTTTACTACCTGTGTGGAGGGTGGGAACAGGGAAGCATTATGCAGAACTGTAATAGTAGTTTCATTGTGAAGTACTTTAAAATAATGAATTTAATCCTTTTTTATTTGTTTCCATATAGGTGCTAGAACTTTCGTTAAGAGTAAGGAAACTGGAATGTGGTGTCGTGGAACTATCACTGAACTAATTCCTGTAGAAAGTAAAAATCAGAGGAAGAAGCATTGTGATCCAATAAGATACAAAGTGTGTGATGTTGCATTGCTAAAAGTATTCCTGATTGACTTTGGAAGCTCCGTAGTTCTGATTTTCTCAGGGTATGTTTATGGAGAGAGGGATTTTTGTCTGCAGTTGTTGTCTTTGCTGTTGTTATTCAAGGTCTCTCCTGAGAAACAAGTCCTTGCTCACGTTCACACAGGCAGATAGCCAGATAACCCAAATGGCTCTGGTATTCTCTTCATACATATTCCCCTCAGAAAAAGTTGCACTGTATTTAAGTGCACAAGTGTACAAGACTGTATTAAATATTAATATTTAATATAATATTTAATTAAAATATTTAACTGAGACTTGAGTTGCAAAAGAGAGCATGTAAGTACTAAATGCTTTAAAAAAATGCATTTCACTGAGACTTTAGAATTCTGTTTTATTGATGTGATATTATGCCAATTACTGCAATAGTAACTTAAAAGTCTGGGGTTTGGTTTGAGGGGGTTTTAGGCATTGGATTTGAGGTTTCTGCTTTTAAGCTAGTGCTGCATTTATTCCCATTGACATTAGATGTGATCCCACTGAAAGGCCTGATCCTACTGCTCTGCAAACTATTGAAACCCATGACATTTGTCTATTTCTGAGGAAGCCTGACCAGCACATTGAGGCAGAGCTTGCAGCCATTCCTCCTTTAGCAGTACAGTGTTCACTGAAGGATGTTGTTCCCAAAAATGAAGTAAGTACAAACTGCTTGAAGTATTTCAGGACCTTCCTCATAAGATTTCTGTTAAAGAATTTAAATATGAAATTTTAAATTATCTTCTTCCAGTATAAACAGAAGGAAACTCAAGTGTGCAGAGTGTATATTTTTAAGTTAGATTCTCTTGTAAAAAGATGTGTTGCATTGCTTTCATTGGAAAAGAAACAAAAGCTTATAGCAGTCTGTCTTAAAAAGCTTGTGAGACTGCAAATCCATATTTCAGGCTTAAATCTCACTGCTCATACTTTAGACGTGTTTTTTTGTGAAGTTTAAAAACTAATTGTAAAACTGATTCTCTTCTTTTGTGTCTGTCTGATAACTATGCACGTAGTAACTCTCAAAAGTCATCCAAACAAAGAATAAATGGCGTATGAAAAAAATTCAAGATAATCCCTTCAGGGATTGTACTTGTTACTTAAAAATTTTTGCCACTATTGTGAAGTGTTATTTATTCTCTTTCAGTATAACTACAAAGTAATGTCAACCTTTATTCCATTACCAAAAAAGGCATATATATTGCAGTATTATTTTCTTCAATATTGACTTTTTATTAGGCTTGCTTTATTCTTGCCACATTCACATGGAAATTAACTAAGTCCAGTACAGCTGTGCATTTCTGATAGTGTTAACTGTTGGTCAATTTTGACGGGTTTTTACCAGTCTGATGGTGACTGAAGTAACTTTAAATAGGAAAGTTCTGGAATAATTTTCACAAGTGTAGATAAAACGCCTTCGTTATATGTATTTTCAGTTTTTTCTGTGCCTAAAAAGCACAGATCTGCAGTATAAAATGAGAAATGCATTAACTTGATCCCAGAGAAATAAATTCAGGCAGGCTTTTTCAAAGTAGATAAAGTGTTACAAGGGATGCTGTGGAGAGCAGCAGTGTGTAAATTGATCAGATCCGGTTGTGCATTTGTGTAAAGACACAAGAAGACAAACTTACATTTCTGCTCTCTCAATTCGTGGGAAAGTCATGAAATGAAAGTAAGGTAAGATGGTTCTGGTTCATGTATCAAAACAATCTGAGGGGATCTGCAGAAGAAACATGGTGGAAACTGCAGTCCTTTAAGTTGACTCAGTTTTGTACTGTTTAATACACATATAATCCATGATGAAGGAATTCCATTCAGTGCTGTCCTGGCTATGGACTAGACAAGTCTGACCATGTTCAGTATTTCATCTGTTCAGATGCAACTGTGCTTTCTTCCTTGCATTTACTTTATCTTACTTTTAATTAAAGTTTGTATTTTTTGTTTAACATTCTCTGACATCCTCAGTAACTTTTTCTTTCTAATACAGGATGAAGGTTGGGGAGAGGAGGCAAAGACAAAATTTTTAGAAATGGTAAATAATAAAGTTGTTTCAATGATGGTATTTAGAGAAGAGGATGGTGTTCTCATTGTGGATCTGAGAAAACCTCCATTTAATGAAGTAAGCAGTAATACACCACTGTCTCTCAAGGATGCATTGGTTTTCTTAGATTTGGCAAGGTATGTATCTTCCTTTGGATCCTGCTCCTCTGTGCCATAACTGATAACAGAATAATGGTTACCAAGTGAAGTTTACTAAGCTGGTTGCTTCTGCAGTGTTCCATATGTTAATGTGTGGTGTATTAACCTTCAGCAGTGCCTGCTGATTTCCTTTTTTCACCTTCAATGAGCACCATGCTGTACTCATTTGCACTAGTCAGGCTTAATTTACATGGGGGAACTTTATTTTAGAAAATGGCAAAATATATGTTTCTGTACAAATTTTAAATAGCAGGGAGTATCTCTAAATGAGAAGCCCTTGATGTCTGTCACCGACAGAAAACCACACAGAAATGAGACTGGGATCTGTTTGGTTTGGCTGGTAGGCAGTGGGAGAAGGATTACAGAGAATTGGCTCCACCACCTGCAAGAAGGAAAGTTGAAGCTATACATATAAGTATGAATCAATAAGTAATTTTTATAAGATTATTTTGTGTTTTTTTAATGGGAAATTTGACATTTGAATATAAAAGGGTTCGTTTGCAGTTCATTTTGACTGAATTTATTCAAAATTTCACTTTGTTTACCTTAGGTTTAAATTGCAGCTTCCCAGCCAGCTGGAAAACTGCACTGTCTTGCAGTACAGTCCACCAAATATTCCACAGGAAGGAGAAGAGGTCTTTGTTGTGGTTTGTCACATCAATAGTCCGGGTGATTTCTATCTTCGCTTGGTAAGTTTAGAAATAAACCCTGTTCAGATGAAATTATTCATAAACATTCTAATGTTGAGCTATTTGTAGTCCACACTAAATAAGCTACAACTTCTGTTAAGTTTTGTCACTTGTTACCAGTGGTTGGGTTCCTAGAATTAGTAGGTGAGATTAATTCCAACAGTCATTGATTCAGCCTAGTTAAAATTCAGGAATTCTTAAAATCCCGGAAAGTTTTTGTCAGTTCTGTAACATTATTAATTCTTTTGTGGGTGTGCAGTATTTTACTGGTTACAATTGATTGAATAGGCCACTATCCAATAATTGTTAGGCTCTTTAATTCACTTTATGTATTTATAACCACTTTAATTTTGGCAGGAACACTGGAAAGTAGACTACTAGGAAAAAAATTATCCCTTAAAAGTGTAAAAATGTCATTAAAAAAGAACATCTGCTGTGTATGTGTGGTTTGTTGTTTTTATTTCAGAGAGAGAGTGTGGAATCTTTAGCTCTTCCACAGAAAATTCAGGAGATATATAAACAAGAGAATGGTAAAAACTTTGAAATTTTCTGCCCAGTTGAAGGCCAGGCGTGCATTGCAAAGCAGGAGGATGGGAATTGGTATAGAGCACAGATTATAGGTGAAGTATTGACTCTTTTGCTCTAATGCTTGGTTGCAAAATCAGATGTGCTGGCAGGTCAGAGTCACACGCTGGATATGAGCAGTAACATCCAGCCAGAATTTTTACTGGGAATCATGGTGCTACCAGGTAGCTTCATAAAGTCAGTAGTACTAATTCATATTCTTTTGCTGTTAACAGACTGGTTTATTCATCACCTCTTTCTAATCAGAGATGCAACATATTCCATCCTCTAGAGATTATTGAAATTCTATTATGTAATTATTTTAAGTAGTATTTCTCTTGCTATTACAGTGTGAACCCCAGCTTTGGCTATTCCAGCCAGCCTGTGAGTGTATCTGGTGCTGGTTCATAATTCTCCAGAGTAATTCCAAAGGGAGTGGGGAGGTTGTGCTTGTGCTGTCTGTGTTGTCTGTATGTGAGCAGTGTAGCATGTCTGCTTGGCATATGTTCAGTGTGCCAGTGTCTCACAAAGGGGGCCAAAATGCCAGGGCTGTCATTTCAGGGACCTGAAGGAGCTGGCTCCTAAAGAATAGTCATTTTGGTTGGGGTATAAAATTTTTTTAAAAATTTATACTAGGTGATCATATGGCATGAATGTGGGGTCTGCTCTGAAATTCTGGTGCTTTAACCTGTATCAGATACTAATTTTTTGTTGAAATATCTTGGATTGTTTTCCTTGGAGGGCTGCCAAGTTGTCGGGAAGTTCTGGTAAAATACGTTGACTACGGCAATGTTGCTAACTTAACTCATAAAGACATACGCAGAGTCAAACAGGAGTTCCTGAGCTTTCCAGAAAAGGTAAATGCCTGGATTAAACACTCAAAGTCAAATTAAATTAGTGAATGAGAGGGGAAAGGGAGAATTGTTCACCTTCTGAAATATATTAAATAGATAAAATGTTGAGGAACTTTGTTTTGCCCACCATTATGCAGCATCTCACTTAATGTTTTAGATGCATATTGAAAACTTTAGTTTTAATTTACACCTGAAAGATACAAAAAAAAAGTTATGTTGCCCTGCAGTATACATACTGCAGAAGAGGTATATATATATATATGTGTATATACATGTGTATTTAATTTACTTAAATTTATTTCCATAAGACATACGCAGAGTCAAACAGGAGTTCCTGAGCTTTCCAGAAAAGGTAAATGCCTGGATTAAACACTCCAAGTCAAATTAAATTAGTGAATGAGAGGGGAAAGGGAGAATTGTTCACCTTCTGAAATATCTTAAATAGATAAAATGTTGAGAACTTTGTTTTTGCCCACCATTATGCAGCATCTCACTTAATGTTTTGGATGCATATTGAAAACTTCAGTTTTAATTTACACCTGAAAGATAAAAAAATTATGTTGCCCTGCAGTATACATCCTGCAGAAGAGGTATATATAAATGTGTATATACATGTGTATTTAATTTACTTAAATTTATTTCCATAATAAGCCAAATGAATTTTTACTTTTTTTTTTCCTTTTTAAATGATAATCTCCTAATAAGAAGGGGTTTTTATATATATTTTTGTTTGCATTTAAAATTTTGTGTTTTTCTAACTTGAGGAATGGTTGGAGTGTTCTTGTTTTGATAAGGAGGAAAACTGACTGGGAAAGAAAGTGGCAAAGTATTTTTGTCAAATAAAATGTGACCCATAAAAGGAAATTATTTTTTTCTTCACTATTAATTTGATCGTTTTGGTTACCAATCCAAATTATGCTGAACTTTGAAACTTCATATGTTGGTAGGGGTTTTTCTTTACTCCTTGAAGGCACCAGTAGGCTTTTTTTATCACTGTGCAATAATCTTTACTGATCTCTGCACCAGTTCTATGCCTTACCAGAAAAGGAGAAAAAGAGTTTTAGACTCTTTGTATTTCAGCAAGAAGGTCTCTGAATGTGAGGTTCATGCTCAGTTACTGGGAAGGCAGGGATCATTACCACAATCTGATTTAGTTCAAAATGTGGAACCAGAAGGCAAGGTTGTGCTGTCTTGCTTGAGTGCAAAGCAAAGCCTGTGATTCAGTCATAATGAGATGATCGTGATCTGTATGTGATGTTAGCTGCATAATCTTGGGTTATTCTTCAGGCAATCAGGTGCAGGCTGGCTTGCATTGAGCCATTCAAAGGGGCAAATGAGTGGAACAGAGAAGCCAAGGAAAGATTTGAAGAAATGACTGAAGATAAGCTTATGTTGTGTTCAGTTATTGGTAAGTTATCGGGAGTGTATTAATTTTGATTTATACATTAAGTTATCTCCAATGTAGAAACAATCACTTAGATATTTAAAACAGTATTTATTTGAAATGCTTGTGTTCATACCTGCTAGAGATATCCTGGAGTGAGAATATCTAGATTCTCTCCTCTGATTGGAGGAGGCATAACAGATAAAACTTGCAACAAAAGTTCTGTTCGTGTCTTGTCTTACAGACCACACCAGTGTTACATGATATAAGTATTCTGATTATTCAGGTGGGCTTGTTTCCAAAAGTACTAGCTGTGATGCTTCCTGACTTTATTGGTAGCTGGGAGTGTGATTGCTGCTGCTCTAAAACATTGCCATAAAAGAAAATAACTTCAGATAACGCGTATATGACTTAGTAGGATTTTTCTCAATACCATATATTGTTCATATGTAGCCACTTGTTCACCCCTTGTGGAATGATGATTTGGAGCCCATTTGATAAATGGAACTATGCGTAGCAGTTGGAGTTTTTGTACAAAAGTATTTTGTGACTATTGGTGTATTTTAAGTTAATTTTATGGATATGTGCAAAGCTAAGCATCTGCATGTTGTTGATGTTCATAATCAATTGTTTTGTACATCAAATGTAATTTTGGAGAATTCTGTCTTTTAGCACTACTTGTCATTGTTCTGAAACCAGAGTCTTCATGCTGTCATTGATTGGCACTAACTATGTTGTTACTATTCATTCACAGAAATTTTAGATAATAACATCTTATCTATTGAACTCTTCAATGCCTCTACTGATAATGGGAAAAAATTTAGTATTAACTGCCAGCTAGTTGAGGAAGACTTGGCATCCTACATACCTGGGTAAATACATTGTGCATTACTTTTAAAGTATTTGGAAATACAGAATTTGTCAATTGAAACTGCTGTTGTTTGTGTGTTATCTCCAGTGGCTGGAATTTACTACATCTGCAATAAATTGATTTTAAGATCACATCCATCAGCTGGTGTAATTTAGAGCGTAACTGCAGTTCAATAGTTGAATTCTCAAACTAAATCTTAACTAATGTATTGAAGTTGTACCTGTGAAAAAATTGGAAATCACATGTTTGCATTGTACTTGTAGTGTCTGTGTCCCTAAGTGCCAAATCTTCCCAAAGTGTTCACTGTAAGGTTCCCATTCCCATGTAGTAAGGAAAAGAATTTGTGTCTTAAACCTGCTCATACAGTGAGCCATCTCTTTGGGAGGTCTATAAAACATTTGGGTAACCAGCTATGACGGCAACACAAGGGTTGGGAAGACAGTAGAGTTGGGAAGTGTGGTAGGGGAGATGAGGCTGATGAGGATACAACACTGCTGCATTTAGTTTGCTGGCTTTTTACCAAGATAATCCATGGACTGTATTCATGAAAATCTGTAGTTAATCGTTCATTAATAATTTTTGAATACTAATGGAAATAGATCATTAAATGGGAAGTTTTCATTCCAAAAGGAAATTCCTGAATTTGCTTTTTCTAGAAGGAAGCATGTAAGTGGATTTTTTCTCCTAGCTCAGAAATGTTACTAAATCTTAGTAATACTCTAATACTGTCAGTCACAATTTCTAGTAAGATTTTTGTAAGCAAT
This sequence comes from Passer montanus, assembly GCF_014805655.1. Lineage (NCBI taxonomy): Eukaryota > Metazoa > Chordata > Aves > Passeriformes > Passeridae > Passer > Passer montanus. The sequence continues at coordinate 5,722,412 of NW_024368818.1, read as the reverse complement.
GCAGCCTGAACAGCTGTGTTCATTTTTCCCTGTCACAAAGGTATTTTGTTGTGTCCCATGTGTACTTAGATCCTGTTTCCAGCCTTCAGTCAAGCGGGTATATTCCTTTACCCTAAGTTATGTGTAACACTGATCCCTTGAATAAGGTGGATTTTATGATCCCTTGCTCACTCCACCTTCTTTAGTTGGACTGAGGAGAACATAAAAGAAATTTGAGCAAGAAAATTCATGGGTCAAAATAAAAGACAGAGAAGTCACTTACCAAGTAGACAAAACAGACTTAGTTATTACTAATTAGCAAGATCCTGTTTCCAGCCTTCAGTCAAGCGGGTATATTCCTTTACCCTAAGTTGTTGTGTAACACTGATCCCTTGAACGGGGTGGATTTTATGATCCCTTGCTCATTCTCCCCAGTCCAACTAAAGAAGGTGGAAAATAAAAGAAATTTGAGCAAGAAAACTCATGGGTCAAAATAAAGACTGAGAAATCACTTACCAAGTACTGTTGGAGGCAAAACAGTACTTTTACTTAGTTATTACTAATTAGCGTAAGCACTGAATTACTAATTCAGGCATTGGTATGCAGAAGACAAAGATTTATGGCACCTACCCTCCCCCTTTCCCAGGTCGAGTTTATTCCAAGCAGCTCTCATTCCTCTCCTGCACTTGAGTTACACTCAGCCCATTCAGGGAGGCAGTGAGTAGTGCAGGGAGTTGGTGTCAGGACACAGCAGTTTGTCTGTGCTGCTCCTTCCTTCTTTTATTTCTGTGCTTAAGATTGGACCCCCCCGGAGGCCTTTGTTCCTTAATTTGTGGGGCAAGAGGCCACTCCAAATATTCTCTTCTTAAGATCTTGGTGTTCCCTGTGGTGTCTCTTCTGTTCCCTGAATGTGCAAGGATACCTTCTGAAGGAGAATAAAAATGTTATTGCTATCATTAGTGTTTAGAAGTAGAACTTACTAATGTTTTTGTTGAAGCTACAACTCACTTTTTTCATGTTGAATAATTCCTGTTATTTTGTTATTGAGCCTTTTTGACTTCATTTAAAATCAGTTTAAACTTTCTATTCTAACTATTTTGTGCTTTTACAGGTACACTGAAAAAACAGAAGTAAAGTCTAATGAAATATGGGATGATCCTCTAGAAGAAATTGCTAAAACCTCAGAAGCTTTTATTCCTACAGACATGGAATCTGTGGATGGAGATTTCAGATCACTTTGTAACAAGGAGTTATATGGGACAATTAGTCACGTTGTGTCTCCTAGTAAAATTTTTGTACAATTGCTGGCATCAGAAAGTATACTGAAAAGGTACTGAAATTCAGAGAACTTTCCTTTAGTTAAAGTCTCCTTATGACAAAGTGGTGAAGTATAGTTAGTGCAAACTCTGATGATAGTTGAATTTGATACTGTGTACTTCTTGAAGGTTGCTGACCTACTTGCCTTTGTTGAGGAAAGTATAGGCGCAAAAGAGAGGTTGGCACTATATTGTGGCTTCTTAAATAGTTCTGATTCCAAGTTAAGTATATGATCTCACTCATATTTTGAATCAGTTTTATTGTAGTAAGTATTGGAGTCTGATGAATGCAAGACTGTCCAGAAAGAGCAGGAAGATTCAATCTTTCTTCTCTCCTTCCCATTCCCTCATTAGAAATCTGGTTAAATAAAACCTGTATCCCAAGTCTTAGAACTTACTATTAGTGGTAGTAGCAGGGTTTTGTTTGGGTTTGTTTTTTTTTTTTTAAAATGTTTCCAGTACCCTGTTAGGAAGACTGAACACAGTTTCTAGACACAGTGTTTATCAGCCTGTCTTTGATATTTAGGTAACATTTAGGTAGTCATGCCTACTCTTTGAAAATATTTAAGAATGTGTTGTGGTTTAGTGCAAGTTGCTTATGCATTCATTTATCTTTTAATCTTCTTGGCTGTAACTGCCTGGGGTTCCGTTTATGTAGTCATGACATTGAGGACCACACTCCCAAGCTGCCAAGAGAAAACGGTGTAGTTTTCAAATAGTGCCATACAAAGCACTCAGATCTGGTCAGATTAATTCTAGTGTCTAAGTTAACATGATAGGTTTACAGACTTTTAATGTGGATGCATGTTTTGTAACTCCCATTTCATCTATTTCTAGCATGTCATGAAGAAAAACTGCAGCACTGTGCATCTGTTGAAACAGTACAACTTCATTGTATGCTAGTTAAACAATGTATGAATAAGCCTTTTATTTACTGCATTGCATTTTGTCTCTAGAAAAGTGGTTTTTTGAATGTCAGTTTACAGGAGGAGATGGGCTCCATGTACAAAGACTCCCAGCCACAGCCTGTGAAGTGGGAGAGGGAAATGCACTGTGCTGTTTACGTACACGATGTGGGACAGTGGCAGAGAGGTCAGATCCGCAGGATTGTCTCTGAATCAAGTGCAGAGGTAAAGCCCTTATAACAGGGTTCATACTTTCCTTTGTAAACTTGGGAGCATTCACTGATTAAAATGAGGTCAAGTCTTTGTTTCTTTCTTCTGTGTTAATATTTTCTCACAGACTTTTGCTTTTGTTGAGAGTCTGAGTAATGCTGTACATTGCTGCAAATCAGTTCACTGTCTTGTCAAAACTCAGGTGCCTTTAGCAGTGAATTGAGGAAGGCTCATGAGGTTGACTTTCTCATTATTTACACTGCCCTTAGGAATGTGGCAGAGATTCCCAAGCTACAGTCTTAACAATGCATTTTAGATTCCAGCAGCTGTGTGAAACTGATGGTTACAGTAATTCAAACTTAATGATTCTTGCTGAAAGAGGGAGCCAGTTGAACCAAGTGCAACACCACAGGATCAAGTGTAGTCAGGCAATTGCATGAACCCTAAGCTGATGGTGGTGGACTGTGCCAGTACCTATGACATTTTCCACAGTAATGTCACACAGCACTGCTTGAAATATGTGTTTTGTTGTACCAATTTGAAAATAATGAGCACCAGAAAAAGCGTTTTGTGACTAGATACTTGCGTGTCTCCAAAGCAAGAATGGCTTTTTGATCATGCAGGTAGTGCAGGACTGCATGGCTATTGGGTTTTTTCCACCATCATCACAGTTGTGCCCAGGGGTCTTTTTAGTAGGAAGCAGAAATGGGACTTGGTGTACTTCAGGTTTGTGTCATCTGCTTTCTGACCCCAGGAGCCTTCAAACAGCAATTTAAACCCATCAGAATAAAAAGCAAGGGGTAGAGGAGAGTGATTTCAGTGTTTCTTGGTTTACCAAGAAGTCAGTAAAGTTGCTTAAGCCCCATTGAGCACACTTGTATGGTTTGTCCCTTTGCTATGCTGTGGTAGTTGCATGAGTTGTCATTAAGTATTTTCAGTGCAAAAAACATTTGTTAAATCCTAGTAATGTTGGAAATTTTTTTAACCTCTTCAGGGATGCTTTGAATTATCATTTCTTGCAGATAACAGCAAGAGAGGTGTTTTTTTTCTGTTTTGTGGTTTCTTGTGTGTAACAGGTACTACTTTATGATTCTGGAGCTGAAAAAACAGTGGAGGTCAGCTGTCTAAGAAAACTTGAAGAAAACATGAAGACCATTAGGACTTTAGCAATAGAATGTTCACTGACAGAAATAAGGTAGCCTTTCCTAAGTGGCAGCATTATATGCCATTAATTATGACATACCTTTGTTAGCACTGATTATGTAAGATTTGGATGTGGTTTGCTTTTTGAATAAAGAAATAGGGTAGTGGTTGTGATTTATTTAATAAAGGTTTAGTTTTTTCTAAGGGTTATACTCTATAGCAGTAAAGCAGAAGCTGTGCTATAGAAATAAATAATGTTTATAGGCTGAGTTGTGAACAGATTGATTTCATTGAATACTCTTTTCCCTTGGCTCAGAATTTGAGATGAATTGGATCTCCTGAAACTGTACAGAAGGTCTCTTTTCTAGACTGTTATGACAGGTTGTCATAACTCTAGAACTCATGATCCTCCTCATTTTGAAATTCTGGGCTTGTATTTTTTAATTTTTCTGGTTGTAGAGATCCAGAAATTTATAATGATTTCATGTTACTATTGACTTGAGAGATTCTTTTTTTTCTTTAAGAGTTTAGGCAGTGTAGAAAAAAAGCCAAGTTTTAGTAGAGGGAAGAGGTGGTGGTTATACTCAGAAGATGCCAACTTCTTTTGTACCTAGAGATTATCATTTGTTCTATGTTAGACCCACAGGTGGAAGCACACAGTGGACAGCAACAGTGTGTGAATGCTTGTCCTATTACCTAACTGGAGCACAAGTGAAAGTAGTCATACAGGTTGGTAATCAAAACCAGTGGTAATTATAAAATTCCTGTCACGCTGTCTGCTAATTTGGGATTTTTTTGCTGAATATTTTACCTTTCAAAAAGTCGTGATTAGAACTTGATTGTATAGCTGTTTGCTCTAGGTAAAAAGATGCTTTTTCTTCTTTGTGCTTTACTTTTGTTATTCACTGTAGCACTAGAGTAGTTGGCTCCAGTGTGGAGAGGACTTCATATTTGATATATTTGGTTACTGAAGAATAGTAGATGTGTCTTTGGGGTCACTGGATGCTGACAGTCTTTATGGACAGATAAGCAAGCTGCTCAGGTTTTTTGAGAGTTATTTCAGCAGCTACTTTATTAGTTTTCAAGCCTCAGAGACTGGGAGAATTAATCCAGTGCTGTATGAATATCATTAGCAATTGATCTCTTCCATGGGTTAAAAAAAAAAATTATTAGAAGGGTTTGATTTGTTCAGTGTCTGTTATCAGCTGCCAGTGATATTTTACAGAGTGTGTGGAAATAAAAGCAGTGATGAGTGGAGTTATTTATGCATGGGTTTAAATCTCCTGCTGGAAAACAAGTGTTTGGCACTTGATTCTATTAAAAAAGCTGAAGGGAAAAGCAAGCTTTTACTCTACAACTCTTTTTTAATGTCATGTGTAGCATAGAACAGTTGGTAAAATGATTGGAACTGTCATATGGATTAAATAAATCTGTGTCTTCTTATGTGGGCACCAGTTGTTCAAGGATGTCTGATTGACAGTCAGTACCAATAAAATGAAAAATATGCCTGTAGTTTAGAAGAAATGCATATTTGTAGTATGTTGTCCAGCTCTCCCATTTTTTCCAGGAAAATGTTGTGGGTTGTGCATTGCCTGTGAAAATTCTTTGCAAAGATGAAACAGGAAAAATGACTGATACTTCCGAATACCTTATTGAACAGGGTTTGGCTCTTAGAAACAGAAGGTTTGGATACTTTTCTTTTATATTCTTTCAGACTCTGATGTTCATATTTGACCAAACTAATAAGTGAATTTAAAAAATTGGATTGTGTTCTACAGGTCTAGCAACAGACCTCCATCTTCAGTGGACTTACTTGAGTAGAATGTTATTTTTTTGTACATGGTACATTTCATTTCTCTAAGTTTGTAGATGAGATACTTGACAGTATTTTGAGATACCTCTGCCACTTCTCTGTGTTACTTGTATTAGTTTGTAGTTTTGCACTTTTGAAGTTCTTTGTCAGCTAATATATTGATATTTGATTAATCTTCTAGAACTGTTAAAGACGATGGGGATTGTTTAGTCTCCAAGGAACATCTTGAAGTACATTTTGAGCAGGAGAACACACAGCTGGATGGTTGTAATTCCAAAATTGAATTTGCAATAAACAGGACTGTTCCAGAGGAAAATACCACTATTTCAGAGAGTGAACAAAAATCACTCAAAGTACATGAGCCATTGCCTCATTCAGAAATGGATGAAGTATATAAATCTCCCATTGTGCCTGAAGCAAAAGTTTTCCAGGCTCTAGTGAGTTGTATTGGAGGCGATGGAACTATTTATATAATACCAAAATCATTTGGTGAGTTTATGTAGAAGAAAATACATTTATGAATCTGAGTGCTCTTGGGTATCAGAATGTGTATCAGAACACCTATCTGGTACATGTTCTGGAATATTCCTCTTTCATTTTCTTCTAACTGATGCAGTGTCACTCTTTAGTTCCATGTTAGGATATTGTGCTTTAGAGAAATATTTACATATGAGAACATTAATTCTGTCTTTTTTTGCTCCACAAGTGCATTTACCTACTAGATTATGTAACTATTTTTATTCCTGAAACTTAAAAATTCCAAGTACAGTAACTGCACTTGCACAGGACTGTGTTCTTCCTGCAGTTCTTGCTGTAGGCTGTACCATAGCAGGAGAGGTTCTTCTGGACACCTCTTCTGTGTTGTTTTATGGTGTCTTACCACTGAAACAGTGGCTTGGGAGTTGTTGTCTTGTTCATGCTTTGTTTTGCTCTGATGTAGTGCTGCCTAGGTGTCACTTATAGAGAGTCTATAAATTTTGTAAGTTCTTCTGAGATTAGAATTCAGAATTACTAATGGCTTCAGAATTGGAAATGCAGTTTACTGTTAATAACTCTTCTGCATACATTAGATATTGAACATACATATTGTATCGGTGTTGGAAAATATATTTTAGAGCTGCATGTGTTTGTTTATACATGTCATCATGATCTGATGGGGTTTACTGATGGAAATATTTTGCATTAATATTAGAGACTTATTCTTAATTATTTTTTAATTTCACCTCCTCTCCCAAGAAACTGCACTAAACAAATTGATGGCTGAAATACAAAGTACCTTCAAAGGCCTTGGTCTCCTGATACCCTACTGCTGGAAGAAGGGAGAAGCTTGTGTTGTGAGAGGATCAGATACTATGTGGTATCGAGCTAAAATTGTAGAAGTCAGTGGTAGTACTCTCCAGGTAAGTTTGATTGTATGGGGTAAGGGGGGAGGGTGTATGTATATCTGCATATGTGTGTTTAAAAAAGGCATATAATCCAATCCTCTGAAACAAATAATGGATTTAACATTTTTTCATTCAGCTGACCTATACAGTTGTTCATTCTGCTTAAAGGTGTGAATTACTGTCCTCATTTTTGCATTTATTTTAAAGATCAGATCTGTCTACCTAATTCAGTTGTCACAATTTTTCCTGTAGTTTCCCTAGTAATGATTCATTTTCTTAAGTAAAAAGCTGCTCTTGATCTCCTGTAAGTAATCCCTTTTAGGTTTTTTATTTTGCTGTTCTGGTAGTATGTAGAGTGCTTTGAAAACAATTAGGTTTATAATCCCACACTTGCCCTAATCTCCACCCAAAAAGTACTGGCTGTCTGTTTCAAATTCTTTCTGCTGCACAGGTATAGAGCCTTCTTCTCATTAGCAGTTCATCTTACCTAAGCTCTTGAGTCTGCTCATAACTTTTGAATGCAGATTTGAAAAATCTGTCATAGGTCACAAATTTTTTTCCTTTCAATTTCAAATCGATGTTGGTTGTTCCACAAAAGGTAGGAATTCTTGCAAGAGAAGTTTATAAACTGAATTTCTAATCTGTCACACCACTTTTTTTAATCTTTTCTTGCTTTTTCATTTTGTTTCATCACCTACTTACCATCAAACCATTATTTTTTTCCTCCATAAAAGTAATGCTGTAAAGGAACGTATTCCCTTACTGAACTTAAGTATTTTGGGAATTATTTCAGGAAAGCTTTGCATTTCCTGTAGGTGCAGTACATTGATCGTGGTTACATAGAGAGCATTCCTCAGTGTCACCTGTATCCAACCACATTCTACACGGGCATTCCTCCATTTTGCATCCCCTGTCAGCTCTACAAGACGCTGCCGGTGAGTAGTGACACATTCCATGTGTTGGTAGGTGGTTGCTCCAATCAATGCCTGCTTAGTCAGAAAGAGCAGTACTGGCCTCTTCTCCTGCCTGCCAGGATTCAGAGAAGAGATGATTAGGATTGTTTCAGCAGGTCCTTGTCAGGGCCCAACACGTTTGCCTTTTGAAAGGCAGCTGTCAGTGGAGTTAAACCTTTGAGAGACAGGACACTGTGGGGTTCACATGGGGGTACTCTGAAATGACAATTCATTTTACAATAGCATCAGCAAAAAGTAAGTCCTGGATTTCTTAGTGCAGAATGGCAAGACAATCTGATTGTGGAGTCCTGCAAATCAGTGTTTCTAACATTCTGATCTTGGCTGTGTAGGAAACAATGTAAACTAATACAGCTGAATTGTTTTAGGGGTTTTTGTCAGTAATTGGTGTGTAAATAACATCTTCACATACCATCACACCTTGCTTATTCTGAATGGTGCACTTAGTAAAAGTGAAATGCTGAAATTACCAGCTTACTTTTATTGCTGGAAATAGTTAAACTGATAGAGTAAGGAAGGCTGCAGGGGTGGTGGGGCAGGGACAGGCAGACATTCTGATCTTGGCTGTGTAGGAAACAATGTAAACTAATACAGCTGAATTGTTTTAGGGGTTTTTGTCAGTAATTGGTGTGTAAATAACATCTTCACATATCATCACACCTTGCTTATTCTGAATGGTGCACTTAGTAAAAGTGAAATGCTGAAATTACCAGCTTACTTTTATTTGCTGAGAATAGTTAAACTGATGGAGTAAGGAAGGCTGCAGGGGTGGTGGGACAGGCAACAGACCTGCCAGCAAAAGGTAGCATGCCCAGGTGGGAAAGCTCCTGGAGCAGGTGGTGAGAGGGCTGTGTAGAATCAAGGAGGCTGAGGAGGGGTTGGATAGCTGATTCCAAGTGCAGTCTGCAGTGGACCTGCAGCCAAACAGCCAGAAACCCTCCCAGCAGCACGTGTAGAAGAGAGAAGGGGCAATAATGCAGAAGAGTGGAAGCTTGCAATGGCAAGGACCTGCAAGAAGAGATTTTCCCCAGAGTGTGAGGTTCACTTGCAGCACTGCTTCATCACTCTGGGGGCTGATGAGGACAGAGCTGTCCCATCAGGAGAGAGGCCAGGGCTGAGGAGGGCAGCACCCTCTGCTCCCCATGTAGCCCCCAGTGCAGCTGGCAAAGGCAGTGGGTGATAGGAGACAGGAGTGGCTGCTCCCTGCAGAGGGGTTCAGAGGAGCCCACGTGCTGACCTGACACTCTAGAGAGGGATGGTGCTCCTGCCTGTTTGTATCAGGGACATCACTGAGAGGCTGCCAGCCCTCTCACTGTTACCCAGTGCCATGAGTTAGGTATCTACTCCTGTTGACACCAGTGGTACCCCTCAGACTGCTCCTGGCTGTATCTGCACGGGTTGCAGATCCCAAGAGTGTTTGTAGGGATCTGTGGCCTGCCAGTAGTTTTTTCATCAGTCCTGCCTGGCGGAGGGAAGGAATTTGAAAGGTTCACTCCAGTCTGGTGAGTCAAGAAATCTTCACAGGACTGTTGCCCCAGCCAGAGGCTGGGCTGCTTGGATGATGGCACTCACTTAAAGGAGCCTGCTCTGGTGGGGCCCTGTGGGGCCCGTGTCTCAGGGAAGGGGAAGAGCCTCTTCGGTCTACACGTGTGCCAAGCCTGGAGAGGGATTGCAGGTCAGGAGAGCACCTGTGGAGCAAAAGAGCCTCTTCGGTCTATGCCAAGCCTGGAGAGGGATTGCAGGTCAGGAGAACACCTGAAGAGCAGCACCTGTGGAGCAAGTGCAGGGAAGGGCAGTGAAGATCAGAGGGCTGGAGAATCCCTCCTATGACAGACTGAGAGAGTTGGGGCTCTTCTGGAGAAGAGAAGGCTCCAGGGAGATCTTCAGCACCTGCCAGTGCCTAAAGGGGGCTACAAGAGAGCTGGGGAGGGACTCCTTACAAGTCAGGGAGTGATAGGACAAGGGGGAACATCTTCAAACTGACAGAGGGCAGGTTTAGATTTAGTATTAGGAATAAAATCTTAACTACATGGATAGCAGGACATGGGAACAGGCTGCCTAGGGATGTTGTTGATTCAAGGCCAGGTTGGAGGGGGCCTGGAACAACCTGATTTAGTGGAAGGTGCCCCTGCCCACAAGCAGAGGGTTCAAATTCAATCTTTAAGGTCTTTTCCAACCCAAACCAGTCTATGATTCTGTGAAAGAGAGGCTTGTAAGTGTACAAGCTGGAAAGCAAACAGATACAGCAGAGAATAAAAGTATTTAATGTTTTTTGTGTTTTGTTGAGTGTTATCTTAGTTTCTGTAATTCTTTGGATTATGCTTCAGACAATTTTGTGCATGTACATCATTGTGTACATAGTATCAGTTAGATTTGGCAAGCAGCATCTCTTTCTAACCATTTCAGGATCTGAAAATTGTGGGTTGCATTGTCACTTAAATTTTAATGCACCAAATAGCAGATAATAATTATTGTAGACAAACTAATGATGTGTATTCTCTAGTCAGATTTCTTTTTAATGGTAGTTGTGTATTTCCATCTATCCTAAGAATAGGAAGACTATTACTTGTTTCATCTTAATGTGTTGGTTTCTTGGTTTTCTCCAATTAGATTGGAAATATTTGGCAGCAGGAGGCAGTAGAATATCTTCAAGAACTTCTCAAAAATGAAGAGGTTGAAATTCATGTTAAGGTAGCCCAATTTATTCATAGATGTGGAATGAAGCAAAGTTTTTGTTGTCCTTTTTCTTCTAACTGGCATTAAGAATGGTACATGGGGGAGTATAGCAGTAAATGTATTTCTTAGACAAAAGAAAAATCACAACTAAACTTACTTCTGTGACTTTACCCGTGCTATAGTTTTCAGGCCTTAAATATGTCCATTAGAGTTAGTGCTGGTTTTTCACCCTGTTCAGGTTGAGTTGTCATTTTGACAAGTAATCGACGTATTGGCAACATAAATTGTTCTAAATTCTATTTTAAGTGATAAAATTCTGACATAATTAACCTGGATGTGCTTAAATTTATTTATTAAAATTATAAGGAAACACATGATCTATATTGTCTGAAAAGCCATTTCAGACAGATTAATGATAAATTGTGAAGGGGAAGGGTTTGAGTGAGCAATGTGGGATAATACTTTAGTGTTAGGATGAGCAATTGGTGCTTCCATATCAGAAAGAGGTATTCCCATTTGTGCTATAACTGATGGTAATAGGCATCTTGGTCTTGTGTCTTTGAATGTTATACATATCAACAAGAGAGATTTGAATTTCTTGGTCACTGTTTCTAAAACTTCAGCCAGTATTGCTATTACAATCCTGTTTTGTCCTGTGTAAATAGGAGTTACCAGATAACCCGTGGGGCAAGTTGTCCATCAGCCTGTATTTTGGGGGGATGTCACTCTCATCCTTCATGGCATACCAGAGGTACTGTGTTGCTGAAGACTGCCAGGACATACAAAAGCTGGTGAGACTTGTGTGTGTGTCCTCTTTTTGCTGTTGCTCTTCTAACATTGGAAAGATTATTCAGTTCCTTGTTGTGACCTGTGCTCAGCAGTAGGACTGAGCACACAGGTCTGCAGCACAACATGGGAAGCTAAAATGTGTTCTTAAGACTCTGTGGAACAGTAAATTGCCAAGAGTTTGTTCATGGGCTCTGTAAGAAAAAGATTTTTGCACTTCTGTTTAAAGTCCAGCTAGTTTTTGTGTTCCTCTAGAACACTAGGAATAGAGTAGTACTTTTGTCACTTGAAGGGCATTTCTTAGATAGAAATATATCTAAGGATGGAGTAAATTAAATCAAGTATTTCATCATAAAGCCAGTGATTTATAGGGGAGTTACCTAGGTTCTTTATTCCAGTAGTCTGGGACACTTACCTGGTGTCTTTAGGGGAGGATTGAAGTTTCCACCTAACTTCATTGTCTTAACACAAAAAAACCATACATAAGTAATTTCTCTGTGTTTGTTTTTTTTTTTTTTTTCCTTGAAATCTGAGGACTCTGTGTTTGTTTTCTTTTTTTTTTTTTTTTGTTCTTGAAATCTGAGGGTCAGGTTTATTTAAATTGCTAAGACTTTGTTATTGCATTTTTCTCTTAATTCTGTTTAAGTCTGCCAGTGTACTTTTCTTTCCAATGAACATCTTTGCTTCAGAAAATAATTTTCCAGTACAGAGTCTGCTGCTGTCACTGCTGGTGCAAGGCTCGAGTTGTCTGCCACTGGGCTCATGATGCAGTTAGGAAAATCCCTCAGTGTATATTAGAACTGAGTAACCATGGAAAACCTCATTGTAAATCAATCTCTTGTTGCATTTTCATAAAGTCAGCACGACACACAGCGTTCAGCAAACTAAATATGGATCTGGAAATGAGATTTGTACCTTTAACACAAAAATTAAATTTGGAAAACAAAAATAAAGCTGTTTAAGAAGGTTGCAAGCAAGAAGCATTCAGAAAGTCTGAAGTGCTTTCCTCAAGGAATAATAGCATTAAGCAGATCCATTCCAGGAATAAGTGACTCAGAACAATTTGTAAGAAAACAGACATCAGAAGTGTTCAGATGTTGACCAGAAAAGAACCAAGGTATCCAGAACTCGAGCTGAATCTCAGGAACAGCAGAAGTGGGAAGCAAGCAGCTCTGAACACGTTCAAACATAATCAGCTCTGGTTTTAGCTGTAGAGAGACAGCAGCCATGCTCACAAGGCAGCTGAAGTGCATTATTTTTACACAAGGTTGTAACCATTATCTATTATTTTATTCTATAGTTTTGTAACTTTATTTCACAGCTTCAAATCAAGCAGAAGTGGGAAGCAAGCAGCTCTGAACACGTTCAAACATAATCAGCTCTGGTTTTAGCTGTAGAGACTCAGCAGCCATGCTCACAGGACACTAAAGTGCATTATTTTCCCATGAGGTGTAACCATTATCTGTTATTTTATTCTGTAGTTTTGTAACTTTATTGCACAGTTTCAAATCTGTGATTTGGGGTAAGTTAAACTGATAAGGACTTCATTCTATTTTGTGAGCCTTGCAACTGCTAGCAGAGCTCACTGCACCTGTCACTGCACCCATTGCTGCAGTGTGTCTCTGTCTTTGAGATGTGCTTTCATTGCACTGCACTGATGAGCTTAGGAGCTGGTCTTTGTTACCATGTGACAATCCTAGCTTAGGCACTAGCCTGAAAGATTCCTGGTAGGGCAGTAGGATGTTGGAGAATGCATCAGAACCTCCAAGGGTGCTGAGCTTTACAGCAGTGACTCTTACTCCAGGTGTGTGTCCAGGTGTAGTCAGGTGGGCTCTGAGTCACAGTGCTCTGATAGTTCTGCAGAAATCTGGCATTCAGTTTATGTGTATCTATTATTTAGTTAGACATCCTTTCTTTACTTGTAGGAGTCCGTACTTTGAATGGAAAAAATCTTTTTTCCTAGTTAAGTTTGAGGAACATAATGATTTTTTGTACTGCATCCACTGTCAGATCCTGCAGGGGAAACAAAGGGTCATAATTTATTGTTTCATCTCCCAGTTACATATGTTGCTTTTACTTTTCTCTTTTCTTGGGGCATAATGAAAAGTGTTCTGTGGGAACTCAGTGGACCCCAACAGTGTTCCTCAAGTATAAATGTGTAAAAATGTTTTTTGGAGAAATTGTACATTTTTTCACTCATCATGTTTTAAGTACAAGAGATAATATGAGCTCTTTTTGGGACCTATGATCTAGCTGAGCTGTGTGCCATATATCCTTCTAAAAGTATAATTTAATGCACCAGGGTTTATTTTGTGGTGAACCAAACGCAGAAATGACATGTAGAATTCAAATACATGGTTCTAAAAGATACACTGGATAATGCCATGCTGCTGAGAAAAATATCTGTACATTGCAATGTTGGGTGCTGTCATCAAGGACACCCTGTTTGTTGTTATTATACGCCTTCTTAGGTAACTCCTTTGAACCAGAAGTCATACCTAAGTTAGTTTCTGTTTTGTTATTCAGTATGATGCTCAGCTGAAGTCTGTCTTGGTCTAGGGGGTGTTTGAAGGAGACCTTTCACCTTCGTACCTGCTGCAGCCACTGCCTGTTCCAGGAGAAACCTTTCCTGTCACAGTTACCCACTTGGTGTCCCCCAAGGAGGTAAGGGTGGCTGGTCAGCACCTCACGTGCTGCAGTCCCACTGAGCTGGGGAAAAGGACATCACAGCTGGCAATCTTAGAGCATTAGAGGCTGCAAAATGGTCCCGAGCTGTTGCTGCAGGGGGTTGTGTGGGGCAGCTCTCTGGATGAGCACTGTGTTGAAACAACCTCATAGGTGGGGCAGTGAAACACTAAGCATTTCTCTATAAGCATTTCTCTAGAAAAATTAATTAGCTGCAGTCTGCTAGTTAGCTTTTTTAATAAGAAAACAGGTCATTGGAATTTAATGTGGCAGAACAATAGTGAATTTCGTGTAAGCCTACACAGCTTCCTGAAGTTCTGCCCAATCTTCCAGGCAAAATGCAGAATGTCATGTGCATTGATTGAATAAAAGATTCCTGTGTGGACTTTGAATGTTGAATGATGAAATAGAGAAGAAAGGGGAGCAAGGAGATGCTGAACCTTTCAAAGATGGGATCTGGATTAAAAGTTACCTTTTAGTAATGGTTGGAATTCCTGGTTTCTAAATTAACTGCAGAAAACACTAACATCAGAGCCTTTTCTTTAAATAGGTTTATATTTGTCTTGATTCTTCTGAGAACCTTACAAAGCACTCTGCCACAGAGAGATCTGCCAGCTGTGACTCAGAGAGCCTTAGTAAAGCCCTGAAGTGGTGCAATAAAATTGTAAAGACACTTCCTCATCTAACAAACTTCAAAAAAGGTATGTCGTATGTTTATTTTCCCTGTTGTTTCATGGGGATATTCAGAAAGCCTGAGTTTCCTTTTGTATTTCTATGTATCTTTAAATAAAAGTTTTGGAGAGTAAGGAGTAAGATCACACTATAATTACATGATACACTGTAATACGTTTTTACTCTTCATTAAATTGAGGTTTTTGTGTCATTCTCCTCCACTGGAAAATGATGGACAGAACTCAGACTCCTGATGCCTGTTAGAGTTATGAACTGACTTTAGATCCCATTTGGCAGTAATAAAACTTTACCCTGAAGGCACCTGTCACTGAACTGTGACAGTTTTATTAAATATTCAAAAGACAAAAGTTACATACAGCAAATCATGTTACAAATGTTTAGAAGTTGTGTGAGCCCTAAGGCGCACCACTTTAATGTCCACAGCTGTTGGGCCTAAACTAACACAAAACCTGTCTAAAACCTGGTGAAGAAAGCAGTTCTCACTCATACTTGATTCTGCCAACTCATAAAACCCTGGGTGAGGTTGTAGGCATTATGTGCCTCCTGTCTTTCAGACATGTCTATTCATTGGGAGATCAGTCTGTTTGCTAACTGGATTGTGCAGATGAGTCCAAGTTGAAAAGCTGGTACATTAAACTGTTTGGATCACTATCTTTTACCAAGCAATTTACTGTTATTTCTCATCATTGCCATGTGAGGTAGAGAAACTTGACTTAAATTGCATAGTACTGATTGGAGTGGAGTTCAGAGAGAATTCGAGGATGCATGAAACGAAATCATAGAACAGTTTTGTTGAGGAAGAGGAGACTTAATCTTGGTCACAAAGTAAAGTTGAATTTCAGGGTCAGGTTGTACTGCACTGACTACTGTGGGGTGTTATGTGATGGTTTTGGTTTTTTTCTTTCTTTTACAGAGCTGCCTTGCCTTGCAGAATATGTGGATGGTTTGTGGTATAGAGCAAAGCTCCTCTCTATTACACAGCTTGTCCCTGTTCAGATTCTGGTTCAGTTTGTTGACTATGGTACTTACTTAGTTGCCCCAACCAGCAGGTAAATAAGAAATAACTGCATGTAAAATGTCTATGTGTATGTATGTATACACTTAAATTATAAAATATGTACTTAAAAATAAATACATGTATGTTACATTTATTATTAATTTTTCTAGAACTACGTATATATTTTTACCATCATTTACTGCTGGATTTCAGTTATAGAGAAAGTGTTTTGGCTGGTTAAATTTCCATCTGCAGGGTGTGGGGTTTGTGCACCTGCTTCTCTGTTTCAGGCTGTTCTGAGAAGCCCATTATTATTATTATATCAGATTTCTCCATTATCTCCACTTGCTTAACCTGTGAGTGGGCTCAGGTTAATCTGCTTCTGCACGTGAGAACCTTTACTCAAAACAAGGGCTGAGCCATCCAGGTGTACAAACAAATCCCAGTCTTGTGTGACTGTCTTCTACACAGAAGACAGCTGGGGAATAAACTGAGGGGTAAGGGAGTATCAGAGTGGGACATACCCTGCTCTGCCTGTGTGGAAAACACAAGTTCAGATCCCTGTTCTGTGCAGTTCTGAGATGCTCTGGACTGCTCCTGTGCTGACACAGATGTCAGCTGAGTGTCTCAAACATCCCAGGCTTTTAGGGTTTCTGTAAGCCTGTCTGAATTTCTCATACGTATACATTTACATGTATGTGGATAGTGCTCTGGACTGCTCCTGTGCTGACACAGATGTCAGCTGAGTGTCTCAAACATCCCAAGCTTTTAGGGTTCTGTAAGCCTGTCTGAATTTCTCATACATATACATTTACATGTACGTGGATAGCACATAGTACTACAGTGCATATATAGAACCTGTATATATAGTACATATACACACACACACACACAATGTGCTGCTTAATCACAGTGACTTGCTCTCAAGCTTATTGCTGAAGATGATGCCGAAATGGGGGTTTGAACAGATTTTGTGCTTTACAGTCTGTTAGGGTCTTGGGAGACTGTCTCTTCTGTTCCAGAGTTGCATTTCTCTCCTTCCCCATTCCCTTGCTTCTGGGATAGAGAGATAAAGAATGGGGAGATGACAATGTAAACCCCCAGGTACCTATTACCAGTAGTGTGTCTAGAGCACATTCAGGTGTGAAGCATTTGGACCACAAAGGTTTGTGGAGCTGCATTGTGGTGATTCACACTTGGATCCTGTGCTGCAGGCTCCTGGGACTTCTCCCTCAGCAGGGTACTGGGGAGGGGTCTCTGAAGCTGGACTGCTTTCTGATAGCTCCTGTGCCAAGTCTTTCAGCAGGCCTAGCCCTGCCTGATGAATTGTTGGGTCTGATGTTGGCATGTTTCTGTAGAGCACAGACTCCAGTCCTGGTTCCCACAGCAGAAAAGTGCTGCATGAGCCACTCAGCCATCCTCATGTCCTTACTGGCCGGTGGATTGCTGTGGGCAAACGCTTCTCCTTTTGCTTTCAGATTGCGCCACATACCTTGTCATCTGCTGAAGTACCCAGTTCAAGCAGTACGAGTTCTGTTGGCTGGATTCAGACCTGCTTCAGATGACAAAAACGTGGAAAGAATTCCTTATTCCCCAGAATGGAGCCTGAAGGCCTTGTGGACCATGGTGGACTGTGTTGAAGGAAAGCGTCTCTCTGCTTCCATACTTGTAAGAAATGCCTCCTTTTTTTCCCTTTTTCTTGCTGAGCCTAAAATTCTTATTAGTACTCTAATTTCTAAGTCTTTGTTTTACTGTGAATCCTCATAGTTTAAAATTGAAAACCATTTACCATGAAGGAAAGCTAAGAGAAAATGGTGTGGTGTTCTTAATTCTGCAATCATGAAGTTTCTGAGCATTCCTATTATTTTAAAACCAGTTTATGTAAAAACAGAGGTATTCTTTTTATATTCACAGTTCTATTTAGACAGTGAGTGTAGCCAGTGAAATCTTTCAGTATCAGCTTGAGATTTAAATCTGTAACTGTCAACACTGTGAACTTTCAGACTGTTTCACCAGAGGTTACCATTTCTTTGTATGGAGATGACAAAAACCTGGTTCATCTGAAGCTGATAGAAATGGGTCTTGCAGAGTTGGATCAGTGACACGTAAGTGCAGTGACCATGAACTACAAATTCATACCACGGGGGAGGGATAATTTCAGCAGTTATAAGTGAAGTATAAACTGCTAGTAATGTGGACAACTAAAGTTTATTTGAGAAAAAATCCCTTTTGTCCACACATCCATTCTGTTAGTAAAGTATTTCATATAAAACAAAAAGTTGTTAAAAATTAACTTTACATACCATTACTGAAACCCTCCGTTTTAAGAATTTACAGGCACTGAAATACAGAACCCTGGGGTGGTAGAACATAAAGAGCTTCTGCTGCCAGTAACTGAAAAAGGCAATTTGCAGATGTGGCAGTGTACTCTGCCCAAACAATGAGAGCTAATCTTTATTTTCTGCTTTTACTCTGTATCAGGTGCTGGTGGTTCTCAGTGGTTGCTCAGGCAAACATCCAAGATAACATACTGGTGTTTTACTATGTGTATAAAGCTCTTCATTAAGGTTATGTGTTATCCATGGGGAATAGCAAAGACTTGGTTTTCAGATTTTTTGGCCAACCTTATATCATTTTTCCTTCCCATTTATTTATTTCTATATGTTCCCTTCCCATTTTATAAGCACTCTAAAATATATGATGTTCCTAACACTTCCTAATATTGGAATAGTCAAACTTTATATCCACATCTCAATCTTTTCTGGCCTTGGAGCCTTAAGTTTTGTTCTGTGATACCCGTCTCATAGGAGTAGATGGAACTAATGCATGGTGAAGAATTAGATCAAAAGCTGATGCTGGGACACTTTTTCTAGTATCTTGTTAAAAGACGTGGAGGGAAGATGAACTTTCATTATTGTGACATAACTCTTGTTTGTGTTTCAGGTTTATTTGGTGACAGACATCTCCACCCAGCACCAGCTAGGGAGCAAACAGCTGGGGCTGCATTACTCTTTGTTCTGGAACACGTTTGCATTGTTGCTGGTTTCTGTTTTCACTTTCAGGTGTTGTTACACCTCTTTCACTTCACAGTTTGGGAATAAACAGTTTGGTCAGCATGCACCTGAAAGCTTGTTTTCCTTTACTGCTGCATTTTGTGAGGTTTCTTTGGGTGTCTCTTCACTGTACTAAATCCTTTACCTGGAAAGCTCAGCCCCTCCCAGTCTCTCCAAGGAGAGCTTTGTCTAGATTATCAAGGAAAGCATTTGTGTGATGATTCCACAGCCTCTCCAGGCAGCCAGTTCCAGGGCTCAGTCACACTCCCAGTAAAGCAGCCTCTTGCTGTTCAGAGGGAGCCTGCTGTGCTTCAGTCTGTGCTCATACACGCAGCCTTGCACACTCTTCAAGCTCCCACGAAAGCAAGGGTCCAAAGCTGACCTCCGTGCCCAGGCACAATGGGACAAGCAGTGGAAGGATCCTATCACACTTCCAGGACATTCTGGTACTAACCAGACATGTCCTAGGTGCTGTTGCAAATACCCCAGAGCTCATGTTTTCATTTACAGAAGGCCAAAACCCCACTGTTTGTCACCCATCTTGAAAGCGACTCAGCCCTGAATTATGTAACAGCTGCTGTTTGAGCAGCTGGACCCAAAAGTCCAGGAGCTGTCTCTGCACCCAGCCAGGGAACTTCTGGGGGTGAGTGAGCACAGTTCTTCTCACTGCCATCCTGTGAGTAATAAAGGGCACAGACAGAGTAAGGACAGAGCTGGCCCTGACTGAGGAGAAAGGGGAGGGCACCTAGCCAGGGAACTTCTGGGGGTGAGTGAGCACAGTTCTCACTGCCACCCTGTGAGTAATAAAGGACAGAGTAAGGACAGAGCTGGCCTTCACTGAGGAGAAAGGGGAGTGGGCAGAGGAGACAAGGAGAAGAAAGTGTCTTCTACCATGTGAGAGAAGGAAACAAATTTTTCAACATGCACAAGAATGGAGACTCAGAGCAGCCAGCCCAGCAGCAACCTCTTGATAGTAGGTACTGCAGAATTTTGAAAAACAAGTCAGCTTAAAAATACCTGTTAGAAAACTGGAATGAGATTACTTTTTTTCATTTTCTGGTGTTTCTGAGTAGCTTGGAGAATGAACCTGTCCCCCAGTTTCACCTGTGTTAGCCCTGTGAGTATAGAAGAGCAGTTTATAGAACAGACACTGCAGTCTGCTAATGCTTTTGCCTCCCAACTCTGACATGAAGAAAACAAGATGATGAAAGAAAAAGAATACTCCAAGATTGCCATCCCTTTGGTCTTTTAAGCAGTAAGTTAACTGATGTCCAAAATAAGGTGTGGTGTGCAGTTGTTTGAGTGTTCAGTGACAACTGCTTTAAAAAACACCCTTTTAATGCCACATGGCTGAATACCAAATCAGTAAACTGTTTCTTAAATATAGACATGGGAAAAAAGAATTAGCAAAAGAGCTGAGGTAGTAGCATCCACTGAAAATAAATTTATTTAGAGAAAATTATAAATAATATATACACAACAAGCTTTAAGCTTTTGCACTGTTTACAGAAATGTACATTATCTTTGCTGATGTGCTAACACTTCAACAATTTTGACATGGTCTACAACTTAGTGTCCATGATAATATTACCATCCTTGTCCTTTATTCTGACTCTGCCAGAGACATACTTGGTTTCCTGCTGTCCATTCACATACACAGTCTTGACAGTCCCATCTGGATACTCCCGTCTCTTAAACTGTGCTGTGTGCAGTTCTCGCTGGCCATTATTGAACTCTATAGTTTTGGTTCCATCTCTGCATTAAAGGGGAGAGAAAGCCCCAAGGATTACGCCGTGGTGTAAGATTAGTCTCAGAACAAGCATCAGATACGTAAGCCTAAATGAAGGAAGACTTTAAAAACAGTATTTGTGGAAAAACCTGTTTCTGCCAAACTGTGCTTCACACTCAAAAACCTGTTTCTGCCAAACTAATATGACTCTTTTATACTTGAGAGCCTCCCCTGCACTTTATCTGCATCAAATCCATCACTGCTCAAGTCCAAGGGAAGTTTAAAACTTGGTATTTTGAGCACAATCAGTTATCTGCTGTCAGTCACACCAGCCAGTTACTATTTATTTTTTCTAGAATTATGTACAAATAGAGAAGTCTCTTAGGGTATGAGACAATGCACTGTCTTCATGCCTCTTCCATGCTACCAAAAAAAAAAAAACCCAAACCCAAGCCTCGAGCAGTAACTATGTGTTCACAGTGTAGTCCATTGAAATGCCAACCTGCAGGAGATGTGGAAGCAGAGCTGTCACCATAGAGTGCCCCTGTCACTGAGCCCCAGCTGCTGCCAGCCCCTGCCCAGCCCAGGCCCCCAGAGGGAAAAGCTCACCGCTGCACACGAACAACAGTGCCATCAGGAAAGATACTTTCTTCTTGGCCATCTGTAAACAGACTCTTAATTGTCTGATCAGGGAAGGTTATTTCCTTCTTGCCATCAGGATAATGCTTCTCTGAAATGTATTTTGAGACAATATGCTTATTACATAAATACATATCTATATCTGGGCAATAGTTCTGGCAGTTGGGGTGAATGATTTCTTTACCTATTTGTCCATTGGAAAACTGCAAGACCTCTAGGCCATCAGAGTATGTAGTGTGAGTAGTCTTAGCATCAGCATAGTAATAAATCTGCAGAAAACAGTTGAGATTTAGTGTAACTAATGAGAAGTTTTAAATGAGTGTACACGTGCAGATAAGTATTTACTGAAAGATGCAGATATAGGATACCTACCACTGTCTGATCAGGCATAATCTGTTTCACATCCCCATTGAAGAAGGTTATAGTTATGGTCTTCCCATCAGAGCCCACTTTTTTCCATGTTCCATTTGGGAAAAATATAAGGTGACAGCCATTTTTTAAAACCTTCTCAACCTAATGAAAACACGAGTGAGGTCAGTATTGAGCCCTCACACTCAAATTCTCACGCATCTTCCCCAACAGCTGTCTTCCAGAATTTCCAAGTGCCAAGCTCCCATTTTACCTTTCCATCAGAATAAGCAGTTTCTCTCTGTATCTCTTCACTGCCTGTAAATGCAGGAGCAGATGGTGGTGACACATAAGCTTCATTAGGAGAGGTGTCCTGAGATGACAAGCAAAAACTCAAATCAAGCTTTGTCTTAATATACTGTTTTCCTAGGCTGAAAGGTATTTTAGGAAACAAGGAGCATCACAGAAGGAAAATGAATATGGGGAGGCATAAACACAATCTGGGGTTTAAGCAACTCCAAGTATAATTCACATGGTACAAGAGATGGAGACTGAGCAATCATTGGGTATCTGTGGTCAGTTGTAGTCTGGACTAAAGTGGAATTCAGTGATGTGCTGTAACATGGTGCTCAATTTCCTTAAGAAATCCACAGCATGGTATGAAACTATCAAGTTCTCTATGGCCTAAGTGTAACCTACAGCAAATAATGTAAGAAATAATTAAACTATTTAAAAGATCCTTACACAGTTGCCCTACATGGTGCATATGAACATCCACCCCTCTTTAGCCCTCCCAAAAGGTAAAAAATTCAAAAGAGCAGGAGATTATTACTTTTTATTTTTCCTGAGCCAAAGAACAATACAACTACTAGACAAAGGTAAAACACTCCTCATTGACTAGTACACAGCCATTTTCTGTTGTGACAATAAAAGCTGAAGAACACAAAAAGATGAGTCAACAGCCTCATCAGTCACCCTCCAGATACTCATTAACTTTTCTATTTTAGGCTTTTTCTTCCCTGCTTTGAAAATCAAATCAAGACAGAGGACTTACCACCATTAAAGTCTGAGAATAATCTTCTAGTGCTGTCATTGCCTCAGAGTTGTTTCTCTCATTAGCAGGTCCTGATGGAGGTGTTCTAGAAAGTTTTCCTACTGAGATACATGTAATAGTTAAATTGGACTGAGAAATTAAAGTGTGGTTTAAGAGTTACAGTTATATAGTAGGTCAAGCTGTACAGGACCCCCACATTTCTTAACTGCAGTAGAAACTGAAAGCAGGATATTTATTAAAAGGATAGGCACATGCCCAGAAAAGAATCAATCACTGACATTGTTTTGTGTGTCAGCAAGAACTGAAGAATGATTACAATGGACATTTAATGCACTTTCTCTCCTGTTTCACCTCTGCAGATTCACAAAGGATTTGTCCCTCTTAGAAATTTAGACATTATTAGTGATGCTTTATAATGAACAAAGGAAGATGAATAGCAGCTTTTAAGAGGAACTGATCAGCGTATTTTTTCTATGTCTCTCCTATCAAATTACCAAAATACAACTACCTTCAATTCTGGAACATATTCCTGTAACAGATAACATGATGGTTGGATGAGCTGTCAGAGGTGTCAAAAAAAGTACCCTGCAGTTACTTTCCATATGTGCTTATCCCTTAGGAAGGCAGACACTAACTGTGAACAAGGAGCAGCTGCCACAGCATTGCCCATATGATGACAGATCTGCTAACAGAAGGTTCTGAAGAGACACAGCAGTTCTGATGTTATCAGCAACTCAACTAGACATTAGAAAGAAATTCTTCACTGTCAGGGCAGTGAGGCACTGGAACAGGTTGCCCAGAGAAGCTGAGGTTGCTCCTTTCCTGGAATGGTCCAAGGCCAGACTGGATGGGGCCCTGAGCACCCTGGTCTAGTGGAAGGTGTCCCTGCCCATAGCAAGGGGTTGGAACTGGATGACCTTTGAGGTCCCTTCCAACCCAAACCACTCAGTGACTCTGATCTAACCAACATCTGCAGCTTGGAGGACACCAGTGATGAGTTTTATCTCTGATTACAGAAAGCAGCTTCTGCAGTGCTCCAGACCATCAAGTATGACCAGAAGCATTTTTTACTCCAAAACTGGAGTGAAATCACAGCTTTCTTCAGAATCCCACCCTAGGAGGTATTTATGCATATGCTCAAGTTCCCACTCTATTGCCTTTTGAGGTGGTAATGCACTCACAAAGCAAAACTTCACATTTATTTTATTTTAAAGACTTAAAAGAATTCTCTGCAGAGACAAATATTTTTACCTTTTGTTTGTGAATAACTTTTGCCATTTATCTTGCTGCACTTCTGATCTGGAAGAAGCGGAGATGCACTTCGACTTTTTAGGCCTCTACCTGGTAGACACTAAAAGAAAGGAAGTATTTGTGGTTTATGTGACATGTACTCATAACTGTTCATACTGAGTCAATAAAATGTATAGACCATATGACATTAAATTTACTGGAAGCTTTCTTCACAAACTATACAGTTTTGAGACTTGATCAGCAGAAGGGCTTGTGTGATGTAGCCCAAGCTGCACTTTGGAATTCTTCCTCCATCAGCTCCCTCACTATCAACAACTCCAAAACGTTAATTTGATGCAAACAATCCAGAACAATAGTTATAGTTTCAAAACTTAATATAACTGCTTCAGACAATTGTGAACTGCTTAGTTTGCCTGGTTGATCCTGAAGGGGCAGAAGTTCACAGCTTAGACTCCAACAATTACTTCTCTTTCATACTGCATCATTTTTAATTTCCAAGATGAGTGGCTCAACAAAAGCATTGACATTTGCAGAGAATATGACATTAACAAAATTCTGTGTCTATCACTACTAGTGTAGTCCCCACAACAGTAAATTAACAGTAAGCAGCTAGGTTGTAGCTATTAGAGTCCAAGTATATAACAGAAAACTCACCAGTATTCACACAAATATATTTAAAGCACCAAGATTAATAACTTACAGATTCTGCTCTATTTAGACTCATCCCAGGATTTCCTATTTTTTTCTTGTTTCCAGCAGCTTCTACTTTCTTCCAGGCTTCTAGACGAAACTTCTCCATAATTCTGATTTCCTCTTTTAGCTCAAAGTTCTCATTTACTAAAGCTTCTATTTGATCTTTCAGGCGTCGATGGGTGGTCGACCATTTTGCCTCTTTTCGTTTTAGATCCTCCTGTAACTCTGCAATCTGCTGTTTTAAAGCCTTAGAAAAATGCACATTTTCATTTTTAATATAATAAAATATATTTCAGTTTCTAATAGAAATACAAACATGACCAAAAAAGGCATAAGTGGCAAAAAAACCAAATCAGCTTAATAGCGCTGGAGTGAAAGGTAAGGAAGAATTTTCTTTTCTGAAAGAGTGATTATTTACTTTAAACTACCAACTTTATAAGCTCTACTCCAACCACAGGAATTGTTTTTCTTGCTTTCTTGGCATCCTTTAATACTTCCTAGATTGGTCAGTACAAATACACTTGAGACAGAAACACAAAATCCTTAATGCTACCTTTGGAAGGCACTTCAAAAATCTTGGCACAGGAAAACAGGGAGGACACAAACACACAAAAACACATGGAAATCTGCCTAGTTTAGCAAATGTCAATTCAGTTTTCTGAAGAGAAATTTGTAGGGAAGGAAGAGGGAAATCCCTGTGTGATGTTTAATATGGCTTGTTTATGCATCTCATATACCATACATCTGACAATGAAAGAAGAAACAGATCTTGTTCTTTACATCACTGACACCTAAAGACCTGTAAGTGATAACAAAATGTAACTTTGAAAATTGTAGAAGATTAATACATAGACTGAACAGAGTTATAGACAGAACAAAACCCTTGTGAACTTCTAGTTTGCACTTTGATCCACTACCATGAATAAAACTTTACAATTTAATATTTTAACTTCAGGAATTTTGTTTCAAAGCTGAAGATCATTCTATCAGTCACCAGCAGTTTTTAGTATGGAAATATGACAAAAAGATTTGCTCATGAGGATTTTTTGCCTTAAAACCCTCAAACAGCATTGTAAAGATTACAGTTCCCTCCCTCAATCAGAGTAATTTAGATTTCAAAAAAAACCCAAACTTTAGGATCATTCAGTGCAACTGTTAATCCAGCACTGCCAAGCTCACCACTAACCCACATCTGCTAGCAGTTCCCATCTTGAAATCACTTGTAATCTTTGAACTAAGTTAGAATTTAGTTCTTGACTGCCTTTAAGTGAACTTACATGTTCCTATGTGGACTAGAATAATAATATATTTTTATACCTGAATTTCATCCCGTTCTTTTTTATCTGGAATTGTTCTAGCTTCTGTGGTGTATTTTTCAAAAACTTTACGCTCCTTTTGCAGTTTTTTAATTTCCTTTTTTTTATATTCTTCTATTTCAGCCAGTTCTTGGGCTTTCTTCTGTTCAAAGTCTGCAATTTCTTTCCTATAATTATGAAACAAAGTTGTTCCTTTAGCCCAAATCTCCTTTAATCTGGATTTTAAGAAAGAAAGTGAAGACTCGGTGTCTTGTGGTCACAGAGTGCAATTCAGCATCCATTACCCCCAGGAAGACTATATTATAACCGGTATTACTTATTTAAGGAGTAAGAATCGTCACATAGTGGGTGTTTGAAGTCCAACAACATATATTTTTATATCTTCTAGTCACAAATATTATCCTGAATTTAGAAAAGCTTTGGCCAAAATCTTGCGACATTCTTCAAAACATTAGAACACCATCCCCCAAAAGCACCAGAGAAAAGAATCTGCTAATAGGAGGACAAAAAGTAAATGTTAGCCAAAGACACAATGCTGTTCCCAAACAAAAAAAAAAAGTGGCTGTGGTAGGAACAGATGTGCCCCATTTATGTCATCACAGGTAATTATTCTGTTCTATATGCCACTTATAAATGTCCCTGCTCAAATTAAAAGATTCTCAGTGTGTACACACAAATACCAAATCCAAAGCAAAAGCACTGAGACCAGTTCTGCAAGGGCAATTCAGGATTGTACTATCCTTTAGAACAAAGTACACATTCTCCAAAATACAGCCTTTAGGGACATCATATTAACTGAGCAGGGGTTCTTAACACTATTAAATTGTGTGTAACAATTACAGTTTAACACACCCATAGAGCAACAACTTGTGTCTAGCCCTATCTCCACTGTAACTGAAGCATGTGAACCTGTGCTCTTGGTAAGTGGACATTAGGAGAGTCTGCAACACACTATGAAAGTGAATGCCCCAAAATGTTTGGAGTAAAAATTACCTGATATTTGCCAGGGTGTGCTCTCTTTCTTCACGGAGTTTACTCAGAGTTGTGTTTTCAGCTCGGAATCTCTCAATTTCATTTTCCAACTCAGCGAGTCTCTCTCTCAGTAGCTGGGATGGAACAGTGCTTCCTGTCAAAGCACAGCCACAGGCACATTATCCAAATGGCATTCATAAGACTGAAGTGAACAATTATCACACACCAGCTTAAAAATTGTTAAAAAAAAAAAAACCCAAGTAAATACTGTTTTTATAGACATAGTAAATGCCATTTAGAGATAGCAGTAATTTTGCAAAAAAAATTCTACTATCCAAATAACACAGAAGTTATGTTTTAAAACACTGCACTATTTACTCAAGTACCTCAAATATGGAGTAGATGCATTACTTTTGTAGTACTTTAAGTACTGAATGCATCTTTCATCTTGGTAGAACTAAAGCTATATTTGGAGCTGGAATTTGAAGGGCTTCACATCAAACCAGAGAAATAAAATGGAGGTATAAGGGTGTAATGAGTGTATATGGCACACATGTAGGTACATACCACATATATGTGCCAGGTACATGTACACAGCACGATGGTATAGGGTATATCAAACAGGAAAGTTTATGGTTCTAAGTTTTCTCAACTTTCAGTCACTACAAAGTCTGTTCACATCCATCCCTGACAGGGAATCTGTTGCAGAGGCTGATAATAGGGAGGGGGTTTTATGGGCTTTTTTTCCCATCCCAGTTTGCTGTTCAGTCACCACTTAAGAATCCACAGGGTTTCAGAGTCTGACTTTACAACAGAATAGACGACATATTGATGTCGCTGTGTAGGTGGTTTCCTTGCTCACCCTTCCTCTGAAATGCTGTAAAAAAACCCCAACCTCACCCCTCTTCCTGCAAACTTTTAGCAGCCATCTTTAGATGAGCCTACACAACCAATTCTCAAGAAAATAATAAGCAGAAGTAGCAGCTTTCATAGGAATCACAGAATATCCTGACTTAGAAGGAACACAAAAGGATCATCAAGCCCAACTCCTGGCCTTGCACAGTACATCCCCAAGAGTCACACCATGTACTTGAGTGCATTGTCCAAACTCTTTTTGAACTGTCAGGCTGGTGCTGTGACCTCTTCCCTGGGGACCTGCTCCAGTGCCCAGCCACCCTCTGGGGTGGTAAGGTAATATCCAGACAATATCCAACCTGAACCTCCCCTAACACAATTTCAGACCATTCCCTTCATTCAAAGGAATCTACTCCACAGCAGGTACTACAAAGTAAAGCACACCATTGAAGCCAAGAGATCATGCAGGGGTTAGCACTCCATGTGCACGTCTGACTGGGATTCATTTTGCACAGGCTTTTATACTTCACACTTCTGGCACCTACCCTTGTTTGTTTGTTTATCTAAAAGCTGCAGTTTTAAGGGTTGGGGTCTCACATAACATGTGGTTTCTTCATCCTAGGGCTACAAACACAGTACATAGTTCCTATCTAACATATTCATCACATTCACCTTACTGCTGTTATGCTTTTTATAACTGTGTGTCTATGAAAACAACCCCTATGACTTTGCATTTTTTTGGCCTTCTGTGACAG
This sequence comes from Passer montanus, assembly GCF_014805655.1. NCBI lineage: Eukaryota > Metazoa > Chordata > Aves > Passeriformes > Passeridae > Passer > Passer montanus. Next base: position 5,694,188 of record NW_024368818.1, on the reverse strand, counting down.
CCAGCATGCCTCTCCTTTCTTACCACCTTAGCCTGCTAGGGCTAGGCCTCTGCTTGCAAAAGTGGTTACAGTCAGACACAGAAGTTACACTTAAGTTTTTCTTAATTGATATTTATGCTAAGGTGCTGATGTCAAGTGAGGCCAGTGTGTCTTGCTCAGGTCTGTCACTGCTCACCACAGAGCAGAGATCAGTGTCTGCCCCTCCTCTTCCCCTCATAAGGAAGCTGCAGACTGCAATAATGTCTCCCCTCCGTCTGCTCTTCTCCAGGCTGAACACAGCAGGTGTCATCAGCCATTCCTCATACAGCTTCCCCTCAGGACCCTTCACCATCCCTATGGCCCTCCTTTGGACACCTGCTAATACTTTAATGTCTTTTTTACATGGTGGCACCCAGAGCTGCCCCAGCACTGGAGGTGAGGCTGCCCCAGAGCAGAGCAGAGCAGGACAATCCCCTCCCTTGCCCTGCTGGCCATGCTGTGCCTGATGCCCCAGGACAGGGTTGGCCCTCCTGGCTGCCAGGGCACTGCTGGCTCACACTCAACTCATCACCAATTGGAAGGTACCAATTCATTTTCAGCTTCCCCTTACTATTTTCCTTCATTCAGAAACAGTGATCAAGCAGCTTCAGATCAAGTTACTTCAATGAGCTGAAGCCTCCAGAGGGAAGGAAAAAAACTCCCACCAATTAAATTTCTGAAAAGAAGGTTTCACCAATCAGAGTCATTCTGCAAGCTGTGTAATTGTTAGATCTGGCATCAGACATGCAACCAGAGATGCAGGGGGAGAGTAGGGCCATTTCTCACAGCAGAAGTCTGTACTTAAACCCTCTGGTGTAATTTCAGTTTGCAGCTTAAGCTCTAGTAGGGAAGACTTGTACAACACGCCTTCCTCACCACCTCCTACCAGCTGCTGTTCTCTCACCTCCCAGCTCTGGTTCCACATTTGATTTGGTTTCATGCTCTGGATGGCAGCCTGCCTTCTGCTTTGGCTTCAGTGAAGGAAACAGTTTCATCATCAGGTTTGATACAGGAGGTCCATTTGAATCACTGTCCACTGCAGTCTCTTTGGACATTTCATCTCCTTTCTTTGAGGCAACTTTTCTCTTTATTGCTTTGTCAGGGACAGTTGTATCATTCTTAAAGCAAAAGTCCATCTGCAAAGGTGTTTTAGTATATTTCTCAGGTAAATCAATGCTAACATAATTTTCATCAAGATCACTCCATGTTCTTTCATCATCAAACTCAAACTTATTCCTACTTATACACGACATGCTTCTGTGATCATCTGCAGCTTTTCTAACCTTTTGCTTTGACAGTGCACCACAATCTTTGTCTGACAACACAAGGTCAGCATCTCCATTTCTGCTCTCTTTTCTGATGTCTGTAACAGAACTTCCACAATCAAAAAATTCTGGATCACTTTCTCTGTGGTTCACAAGGGCTGTCTTAGCATCTTTGTTGTCATGCTTCAATGTGGCCCCAAATTCACTCTCAGAATCTGTAGCAGTATCACTGTTGCCCTCACTCTTATCTTCACTTACAATCCAGCGATTACTTTTTAAAGCAGGAGCTGCTTTCATGGAAGAAGCTGAGAATATTACACCATCTGTTTTACTCAATGGATCCTTCATTCTGAAATCTGTTCCTGAATTTGAGGCTGTGTGTATAACTGGGCTATCATTTATATTTTCCTGTGCCATGCAGTCTGCCCTTTTATTTCTCTCATTTTTAAGTTCGATGGCCAGTGCCGTGACTTGCTGCTGCTTTGCCTTGATAGGAGTAGAAGACATCCTACGGCCTTTTGAAGTTTGCTGGTCTCGTTCCAAGATCCTTTGCACAAATGAGGAATTACTTGAGAAAGATATTTCATCTGCAACTTGTTCTAGAAACAAAAATTCATCTAATTCTAGATTCTCTTTTTCTTTTTCTTTTTCCCAGTTCTCCAGTTTATTCTGAAATGAAAGCTCAAAAGACAGTTCTGAATCTTTCACAGGCTGACCTATGGGACATTTAGAATTAGAAAAGGCACTGGTCAGTTCTTGAGACTTTTCAGCACCAGGTAATTTGTTTTTGATTTTACCAGTGTTAGACTTAGCAAATTCTACTCTGTTCTCTGTATTTTCTATTTTGTTGTTAATTTCTGATGGGTAAGAATCTCTTATCTGTCCATCATGATTTTTTCCTGATTGCATTCTTGTTTCTAATGGCAAGATATTTTCTCCATTGTGATTCCTGAGTACTACTGTCTTCTGAATAGGACAACGTTTTACTTTATGGGGGTGGCTGTATTTTTTACATGGTGCAAAAGGATTTTCAGAAACCCGTTCTTTTCCAGGAAGCACAGTTTTCTTCTGTATTTGTAATCTGTCCACTTTAATAACATTTCTATCATCTAAAGCCCTTTGTTGAAGCTTTGAGGTGTTTTCTCCAAGTTTTGTCATTTTAGAGTTGGCATTAGTGAATCTTGTTAAACCTTCCCCTCTTTTCAGGAAGGGTCTCTTGATCACTGGTTTTTGGACAGCTGATCCATTTGTCTCCTGAAAATGAGTAAAGAAGAGCAAACAATAAAATGTTAAAAAGCTCCTTACACAGTTTGAAGATTTCTTCAAATAAATCCCAGATATCAGCAGAAATTTACATTGTACATTTCTACTGGATTTCTGAAGACTTAAGCAAGTGAAGTATTTGGGGCTTATTATTTTTTAGAATGGGAATGCTGCATCCAGTGTTAGCTTTCCCTGCTAGCATCTTCCTTGTACACTTTAAAGCACCTATCACATCTCAGCACAATATATAAACAATAATGAAGGTTTTTAGAGTAATAATCAATAACCTGTAACTTCTGGGTTTGCTCCAGACGCTGTTCTTCTAGTTGTATCTGTTCTTCCAAGAATTCTTCAAAAGTTTGTTTCTTCTCACGTATTGCAGCTTTAATGGGTCTAGAGTAATTATAAAAACAACTTATAATTCTGTATAAAATAACTATGTTTAACATCACTGGTAATCAAAGATCTATGGTGTAATTGTATAAAAGATGACAAATTCTGAGGTGCTTTAGGCATGAAGTTAATCTGAGAAATGCATTTTAACACTACATGTTTATCCAATCCCTGCAATAGTTAATATACATATCTAAAAGACACTGTGTGCAGGGTTTGTTGCTTTTTTTTCACTGCTTTTCTTAAGGACCCTTTCCTCCAGACAAATCACCCAACTTCCACTCATAATTTAGTCACACTTCCAATTCCTACAGTATCACCCTTCCACTCAGGAATGCTACTGAGATAACGTTCCCTGTCTCCCTCTTTGATATTCCTCCTCCTTCACAGGAGTGCTGGGTCTGGCTGGCAGGGAGTGAGCTTTTTCTATAGCTAACAGCACTGATAACATAATATTCTAGCTATTACTGAAGCCTGCTTGTACAGCATCAGGGCTTTCTTTGCTGTTTCATGCTGCTGCCCACCCCAGGAAGCAGGCTGGGGGTGGCCAAGACCTACCCCAGGGGAGATACAGCCACATTTCATAGAACGATGTAATCACTGTGCTGTTTGGGTTGGAAAGGACTTTAAAGATCACCTTGTTCCAACCTTCCAACCCTGCCACAGTGGGCAGGGACACCTTCCACTAGACCAGGTTGCTCAGAGCCCCATCCAGCCTGGCCTTGGACATTTCAAACAACCACAACTCCCCATAATAAACTAAAAAGTCAGAGCCTCGCTGTCCTCCCTCACATTACTACTTTCAGAGCATAACAGGGGATAGGAGGTTGTAATAAATCAAACTGGGAACAGCAGTCATGACTGCTTATATATCCAGCTATACTGAAAGGTGCTTCTATGCTGTCATGACCCCAGGCTGCTCACACACCTCTTCAGCCAACACACAACATTCCATCTTTTACAGCACAACCAATTCCAAGCAAGAGCCTCTCTTACCACAAGGCTCCACAGTACCTAGAAAAACCAAATCCTTTGTTAAGAAATTGCACAATTTCAGAGCATCAGACTCTTTCACTCAGGACTCAGAATTCAACCAAACTTGTGTAATTTGATAAAAAATGCATAATCATAGTCTGAATTACCTTTCCTCTGCATTAGTCAACAACTGTTCACCTCCACGGGAATTTTCAGAGACATCTGCACTTCCCACACCTAATATGTGATCAATGTGATTATCTTCACTCTCCATTAATAATTCCACCTTTTTTTCTGGACACCACATGTTTTTTCCTGTGAAAGCTTGGAGTTTGGAGAAAAAAAGAGTTGGCTTTTTTTTCTCATCCCAATGACAAATCAGTTTTCAGCACATACTTTAAACAGCACTCAGGTCAGGTGCAAACCAGAAGGGAGCTTCATGGCCATGTGATCTGAATTCCTACACAAAACAGTTCTAAGATTTGCCCAAATTAATTCTTATTTGAAGTTGCACTTTCTTTCTTTTTAATGGAACAAGCACTTATGCATTAAAAATTTTCCACAGACCTTAAATAATCCATTCTGATTGTTCATCTGCTTTGTTATTGTTACCTAATGTATGGCTTAAAAACACAACTGAACAAATGTTGATGTCTGCTGTACTGATGAGCTCTCTCATCAGTATACATACATACTTTCCCATGTATACATACATAAATTGAGGAGAATTTGATTTTTGGCTCATGCTGCTTATAGCCAAACTTGAACAGACAGCAACAGGAACATTCTGAGGTCTGTAAGCCGTCAGTAAACAAACCAACATACCAAGTAAACCAACTAAAATTATAAAACCTTCAAAGTAAGTAGCAGAAAATTACTCTCAGTGACAAGGGGAAAAAAAGCACCACACATCAAGTTAACTTTCTATAAATGACTAAGCAGTAATGTATTTGTCTTCCTTGTTTTTCAACCAATTTGGCCTTTTCAGAGGCACATACAGACCTTGCTTTTCACAGGCAGACACTTCTGAAAGATTGCTCTTCAAAGATGAGGTGCATTCTCTGTTGTTCAGCTTCTGTAAAGAATCGTTGTCTTGTGTATGGGAGGGAACAACCAGAGCACGAGCTCTGTCTTCAAAGATATTCTGATATCCAGACAATGGCAACTGAGGAGAAGGTGCTGAGCCTGTGGAATGCCCAGGTCTTAGCTTTTGACTTTCAGCCATTACAGTATAACCTTGAAAGGAGAAGGAACAAAATGGCTGTGTCATTCTATTTTTATCACAGAACTACTGCTCCACAGGAGAAAAGAAATGGCACTGAAGGGCAGGATTGATCACCCAGCCTCCACCTGTATATCACTGACCAAGAATAAACGATTGGGCAATCTTGATTTTCTTCTCCTAAAATAAGCCCTAATTTAATCTTCTCAGGTACGCAGAGTGGAAGACAATCATTTAAGTCAGGTTGGACTGACACTGCCAAGAGCAGAAAGTACCCCTTCTTAGCTCCAGAAGCCAAGAGCTGCCCCCTCTCCTTGCACCCAGCAAACAAGACTGGAAAACTGATACAGGTTACAACTCTCTGTTTTTAAATACAGATCAGCTCTCTATCCTGGTTCACCTCATCACCTGAATGTGATGTGTGTGAGCACAAACAAGGAGGGACCATTTAATCTGGCTACACTGAAAGCTTAAGCAATCAAAAGCTCTGTGAGAAGCAGCTAATCAGAAAGGAAAGTACTTGTTTCACACTTCAAGACATGTACTTTGAAGCAAGAGCTCCCATCATAGCACATATCGATCAAGCCACAATTACAGCTGACATTTTATAAAAATAGGACAATATTCCTTCTTCAGTAGCACTCAACTTTCAGGCACTGAAGCAATGCAGCATTTATCTCTGACTAATCAAGTAATCTTAAAATGAAGAACCCAGAAGACAATTTCAGATTTTAACTGGAAAATGAGACTAGATTTTTCAGCTTATACAAAGTACATCATGTGCTTTCTTTCTCAACTTACCAAGAGCTGCTGGCTGGCCAGATACCATGCTAAGTAGCTTCTGCTGCTCTTCCATTAACCTTTGAAGTTGTTCCATCTGTTGTTTCTTTAACTGTTCCTGTTTCTGCTGTTGCAATTCTTTCAGCTTTTCAAACAAATAAATAAATGTATTAGAGGCTAGGTTTATTTAGAATGTACCAAAGAATTATTCTGCTGTAGATTGTCAATAACTTTCTAAGGACACTTAATAATTCCTGTTAAGATACCAATAAATCAGCCTATATTTATTTAGCCACTGATTGGTACTACTAATAATATTTTAAAATATTGGGCAATATTTTAAAAATTTTACATGATAGGAGAAAATATTCTCCTATCATGTAAAATACAGGAGAAAACTTTTATAGCACCTGGTAATTTCTGGAATTCTACTCTGGAGACACACACACCATCTCCCTCTCTGCAATCCAGTGAACAGACATAGGGATTTATGCTGATGTAGCTGCTGGCTGAGTGGACAAGGACTTCTTAGTCCTTAACTGCAAGATCTATTAAAGTCCTGCTGAAGACTTCCAGTCAACCCAATTTGTATCCAGTACAAATGGAAGAGCTTTGGGAAGAGCTTTAAGTGAACAGCCACTTACAGTGGATTGACTGACACACTTGCATTAGAAAAAAAGTAAATAACATAACAGCATTACAATTCCAAGACTTTTTTTACCCTGATGTCTTGGATACTTTATCACAATCAACACTAACATATCTCCTCATCAGAGGAAATCTCTCTCACAGAGCCAGGTTTGTCACACCTACTTTGAGAACTAACAAAAGAAGTTGCTATAGCTACAAGAACATTCAGCTGCACTGTGCTGTGAATACCTGTGGCCAAGCACTACCACTGCAATGACCAGCACCCCATTTCCACAGCCTCGAGTGAAGAAACACTGTAGAACTGTGTGCACCTTTCCAGGTAAAATGATTTTAAGAACGATTTCATTTTAAACTGGAACTTGTGCCACCTGGAAACAACAGTAGTTACACTCAGTAAATGCACATCATGAGGAGGACACCAACTTCCATGTGAGCATAACTGGAATTTAGGATTTGCTCTTTAAGCTTGCCGTGGCCTGTACATTTGTTGCAAGGGGTTTGCTACTTGCAGGCATGACAAATCATATGCAGGAACAGAATAAATCTTACTGCAAGTATGTCAAGGAATTCTAGGTATATTTATTACCTGTTCAAGCTTTTGTAAGAGTGGATCACTGTGACTGGATTTCTTCTGACCATCCACTTCACCATGGACTAAGTCTGGTTTAGAGCTCTCCATGTTTCCAGCTGCTGCTGGAAAAGGTGTTGCAGTGGCACATTGCTGAAGTGTCTGAGAGCTGGCAGACTCTTCACACAGGGAGTCATCACTTACAGAACAGCTGTCTGACAGATGCTGCACTTCTTCAGACAAAGCTGTGATGTTTTCAGGTCCAGGTAACAAATTTTCTTTCTTGAAGTTCAAACCAGTAAAACCAGGACCTAATAAGACTCCAGCACGGGCACTATTGAACATCCAGTGTGCACTGAAGTTCTGCTCACCACTCAGATTTTCAACAGTTGGCATCTTGCAAGCTGTATTCCAATTTCTTTGCTGATCAGCACTAACAATAATATTACATTCTGTAGATTTAAGACAATATAACTTTCAAAGCTCCAGGTAGCTGGTATGGACAGCTATCTATCCACTTCCAGCACCTAGAAATTAAGCAGATAAACATAATAAGAAATTTACAATAACATTTTCAGTAAAAGAAAATTACTCTCTTACAACCAACCTAGTGTATTTATAAAAATAAGTCATAGTCAATAGAAACAATTTGGATAATAAGTAACAAACACTTTTGGTGCAGAAAATCAACATAATCCAACACTTAATTGTATTATTTGAGTGCAGCCACTAAAATCTCAAATGCCATAAAGATGTACATAATATTTTCTTCAGTAGTACTGAGAGGGATTCAGAATTTTTTTAAACACCTAAAACAAAATAAGTGATCTGATGAGCTGAGAGATCTCCGCCACATGAACTTCATCTTAATGCAAAGTTTCAGATGTGTCCATCTAAATACAAACACTTTACTGCACATACTTCAATGCAACATTTATCATTTTCACATCTTTAGTTTCTCAAGGAAACACTGCAACTATGCTGCCTGTTATCTTCCTTGTCCCAAAAAGCTTCTTTAAAATCCATCCAGAAGAAATTTTAAATACAGCAACAAATCCTACAAGTGCCATAAAACATGAATAAATTCATCCAGGAAGGAGACCCAAAGTGATTTCCTCACTTAGGAAGAAAAAGACAAAACTGCTGCTGGTGACAGTGTGGCAACAGGAGCCAGGCTCTCAGCCCTGCTTCCCCAAAGTAATCCCAGGGCAAACGATTCTCTGCCTGTTCATGGGGTGTGTCAGGGGGAATACAGAGGAGAAAAGGGGCCAGGGCACCAAGGACAGACAACCACAGCAGCTCAGGTTCAAGAGCCCTGCAAATCAGGAAATAACTTCTTAAAGCTTCCTCATTCCCAAGAGATCAGCCCATGCCAGCTCTCACTTCATTTTCCTGCAGTCAAAATACTTATGTTTCCAACGAGAGTTTGAAACCGCGACTGGGAAAACCAAACAAATGTTTCCTGTAGAAACGACTGCCTTCTGTTTCCCAGCGAGGTGCAGATTCCCGCAGGGGCAAATTGAAGCCTGCAATGCTCACGGTCTGTTTTCCCCGTCCCCCTGGGGAGACCCTCGGGACGCCGCCTGCCAGTCTAAACCTCCCCGTGAAATTCACGGCAGCAGCACCTTCGTGCCAAGCGGAGCAGCCGGCAGGGACCGGGCTCATTCGTCCCGCGAAGGGGAGGAGGGACAAAGGGATCCCCACATGGGTCCACAGTGGGGAGATGAGCACAGCCCCGCTCCCCCGCCGAGCCGAGGCGCCGGGCCCAGCGCCTCCTTCCCTCACGACACCGCCCTCACGGAGCGCGCCCCGAGCGCACCCCCGGCCCCCAAGTACCCGCTTCACGACAGCTCCGACCCGCGGCCCCTCGCATATAGCGAGGCAGCTGCCCGGCCCCGCTCCTCAGGGCCGCCGCCGCCACCGCGCCCAGCTCCGACTGCCGCAGCCTTCTCCTTCTATTACAAACCTGCCGCCATCGCACAGCCTCCCGGCGCCACAGGCGCGCGCCGCCCCGCCGCCCCGCATGCTGGGAGCTGTAGTTCGAGCGCCGCAGAGCCGCCTCGCAGCTGGCCGGGGAACGCGGCAGATTGGGACTACAGCTCCCACGAGCCTCCGTGGCGGGAAGGCGGTTAATGGGCGTCCACAGAGGCGGCCGTGCCCCGGTTCGTGCCGGGGCTGTCCGGGCGGGAAGCGGCGGCGGGAGCCGCTCGGAGCCGGGGCTGTCCCGGCTCCCGAGGGCGCTCCGCAGCTCGGGTGACTCCCGGGTGCTCCCGTTGCGGAGGCCTCTTGGGGCAGCGTAGCTCTGCTGCTGGGGCGAGGCTCCGGGCTTCGGTGTGCTTTAGCTGCGGCTACTCACAGCCTTTTAAACTTTAAACAGCAGCGGGAGGCGAGGAACGCGAAGATAAATGGGCGAAAAGCACGGCCAGACTTTCTGCCATTTCTGCTTTAGGCGTGCTCTGTCTTATGAGCGAAATTCGCCTTTTCCTCTGAACGGCAGAAGGCGGCGGAGCGGCACGGCCCAGCCCGGGGAGCCCCGGCCGTGTCCCGGGGCTGCGGCTGCTGCGGGCACGGCCGGCAGCAGGACCTGCACGCTTGTGGCCTTAAAGGCTACAGATTAATGATGGTCTGTTGCTGGATGATGGAAATTTAATTTTGGCTCCTTCCATGTGCTAAAAATACAATCCATTACTGACGGCGGTGTTGAGTTTGTGGTTTGATCATGAACTACAAGCTTGAGTGCTTGTGTGAAATCCTTTCGAGGCTGTTAGGACCTTAAGGATTTTCACCAATATAAAACTGTAAAAATTAAAACAGGGAAAATTGTCGGCAGTTAGACTTTGCATAACTTCTTTATTAGATTCTGCAACAACACAGTATTCCAATTATAAAAGTTTTCATTACCAGCTAATCAATCCTGAACACACAGATTAAATGCAATACAGTAAATACAAATACAAATTCTGGTTTTGAATTTTGAAAATTTTGCCATTCAAAACTAGTTCAGCCAAACACTGCTAAAGTTTTTAAGAAGTTTCATTCTCTAGGGAATAGGAGAAAAGGGCCAACAATCCAGTGATAGCATTATAATGAGAGAGATCAGGGAGAATATCCCTCACTCAAGGGAGAGAAAAGAGGCTGAGTACATGCTTTGAACAGGTTTTAACTCAAATTTTTGATCTCTGTCAGGTATTCCAAAGTTCATAGACTCCTGAGTCCTGAATATCCTGAGTTGGAAGGGTCCTACAAGGACCATCAGGTCCAGCTCCTGGCCCTGCACAGTCATTCAAAGGAATCTACTCCACAGCAGGTACTGCAAAGTAAAGCATACCATTATTGAAGCCAAGAGATCATGCAGGGGTTAGCACTCCATGTGCACGTCTGACTGGGATTCATTTTGCACAGGCTTTTATACTTCACACTTCTGGCACCTACCCTTGTTTGTTTGTTTATCTAAAAGCCGCAGTTTTAAGGGTTGGGGTCTCACATAACATGTGGTTTCTTCATCCTAGGGCTACAAACACAGTACATAGTTCCTATCTAACATACTCATCACATTCACCTTACTGCTGTTATGCTTTTCTATAACTGTGCTTTATTGGTTACATTCTTCTGTCTGTGAAAACAACTCCTATGACTTTGCATTTTTCCAGGCCTTTGTGACAGCCAGCATGCCTCTCCTTTCTTACCACCTTAGCCTGCTAGGGCTAGGCCTCTGCTTGCAAAAGTGGTTACAGACACAGCAGCTACAATTAAATCTTTTGCTAATTCATGCCTGTGCTAAAGTGCTTATGTCACTTGTGTCAATTGAGGCCTGTGTTTCAACAGGACCAAGAGTCACACCTTGTGCCTGAGAGCATTCTCCAAATGCTCCTTGAGCTCTGTCAGGCTGGTGCTGTCATCACTTCCCTGGGGAGCCTGTGCCAGTGCCCAGCCACCCTCGGGGTGAAGAACCATTTACTAATGTCCAACCTGAACCTCCTCTGACACAGCTTCAGGCCATTCCCTCGGGTCTGTCACTGCTCACCACAGAGAACAGATCAGTGCCTGCCCCTCCTCTTCCCCTCACAAGGCAGCTGCAGACTGCAATGGGGTCTCCCCTCAGTCTCCTCCTCTCCAGGCTGACCACATCAAGTGACCTCTGCTGCTCCTCATCAGGCTTCCCCTCAGGACCCTTCCCCATCCCTGTGGCCCTCCTTGGATGCTCTCTAATCATTTATTGTCTTTCTTGTATGGTGGCACCCAGGAACGCACATGGGACTCAAGGTGAGGCCACACCAGCTCAAAGCAGAGCAGCACCATCTCCTCCTCAGCCAGAGAACACTGTCAGAGACAGTTTTGAAAGCTTTACTGAAATTCAAAAAAATTACATCAGCTGGCTTCCCTTGATCAGCTAGGTGGGTTATCTTGTCATAAAAAAGAAATTAAATTTGCCAAGCAGGACTTTTTCCTCATGTGCCTGAGCTGGCTGTGATTGATGACTGCATTGTCCCATTTTGTGGGGGGGTGTGTGTGTGTGAGCAGAGAGTACTTTTATGCCAAAACCACTGCTAATGCAAAAACAACAAACCAAAAACAAGAACCATAATATATAGGTATATATATACCTATAATATATAGGTATATATATATCAAAGGGCCTCATGTGCCCTTTGATCTGTTATCTACCTGGCCTAAATGCACCCACTACCATTATAGAGTAGCCAGTTCCATCAGCTGTATAGTGTATACAGACATGGGTAAAATTGCATCTCATAGTGTTGGTTTTTAAAAAAAAAAAACAAATTCAAATGGATTATCATGCTCTCTCTCCTTGACTAACTACTTATTTTTTAGCTAATAATTTATATTATTCCACAGTAACTGATCATCTGATTTTCTTTTTGCTGTGCTGCAGAAACAATGCATACATTGCAAATCAAGTAGGTCAGAGAGTAAGAAAATAAATGTATTCCTTAAATGTGGTGTAGGTAACATGCTGTCAGTCTCAGCCTAAAATTATCTCAGGGCAATGTGTTTTGTTGGAGTTTTTTTTATCTGAAACCTTATCCTAATCATCTCCTCTCAACTTGGCCCTTGATAAATTAATCAAACCATAGTTTTATATCAGATTGTCAAGTGCTGATGTCAGTGCCATTTAAACATTTCCTCTGCATTGTCACTGTCTCTTGATTTATTCTTTCTCTGCACTAAAGCAGAATCTTTCTGCAGGGATGGTGCAAAGGTTTTATTGACCTTGTAAAGGCTTTGGCACAATTTGACCACTAATTTTAAAGCCAGAAGGACTTACTGGGTAATTAAGTTATTTGGGTATAGTCTAAAGAAAATTTTCTAATCAATGTTTCCCCATTTGTACATACATAGGACAGAAAAATGTGAATTAAGAAATGAACACAAGTACTTCAAGCAGCAGCTGCTTTTTTTTTTCAGTCCTTAGCGTAGGTTTATTTATAGAAGGATAGAAGCTTAATCAGAATTTGCAGTCTATGTGGAGCTCTCATTTAAGATAGAGAAAAGGCATTTTTGTTCTCAAGGGCCTCGCCAAGAGAGAGGGAAGTTTAACATCAGATGTTTTTGCAAAGCACAAGAACTGCATTCCTTTCACTTCACCTTTGAACACGAAGTTTCTGATTTCTTCTGCCTCGTCCTGCAGGTGTAGGATGAATTTGGAGGGGCCAAGTATTCTAGAGTGTCAGCTCTGTCCAATTATCTCACAAATAAAATTACTTGGCCTTAGGTCACTGTGGAAAATTTGCATCATCAAGTAGCCTTTTCAGAAATATAAATAGAGTAAAAGTCTTTCCCAGTGACACTGATACAAACCCTCTGGATGAGGTATGGACACGGTGCACTGGGATCCAAACATTCCTTGGTGAAAAACTTTATGACTTGAATGTTTTGTTTTACAAGCATGTGTTCTCTTCACACTGTAGCATTAGCAGGGTGTCTGCCTTAGCTTGGCTTGGAGCACTAATGCAGTTTTCAGCCAAATCAAGAGCTGCCTAAGGTTGATTAAGTTCTCAGAGGGGTTTTGAAGCATACCCTCTGAATGCCTTTCAGAGAAAATTAAACTCTGCCCTGTACTTCAAACAAGCTTAATGGGGGCATTGTTTTTGGCTTTGTTCTGTCTGAACCCACCCAGTCATGAGACCAGCTAGCTTGCACTTAAGACTTATTTACCACTGAGGGGCTCTGAAACCCTAGAAAGCCCCATGACATGCTGAGGAGCTCATATGCTATATAAAGAGGTCAGTGCTCTGTGCAGTGTGCTCATTTACACAGCGTTTATCATTCTTTTAAAATCGGGTTTTAAAATAACTTCACACTCATAGGTGTCCAGGAAAACAAATAGACATTGATGATATATTTTAATCACTTAAGCCAAATACTAACATTTTGTTGTCATAAACTCTACTCCTGTTTAAATGAAATTTTCCCAGTCTCTCATATCTTAGCATAGTTTGTCATAAATTACATGCAGCTGATTTTCACTCAAGTTGTTTTACAGATGATTTAGATTGAGACTGCTAAAAAGAGTCTAAACTCCTACTTCCATCTCTCCTCTGCCTCAGCCTCACTTCCACTGCCAGAGGTGAATTCTATCAGAAAAATATGTGGAGTAATACGGTCCTCGTGGGTCTGGGGGTTTTGTTGTAGTTAAATTGTGTGTTGTGTGTTTTCTGCATTGGGTTTAGTCTGGATTAGTTTTCCAAAGTTTTTTTTTTTTGTTTTTTTTTTTTTGTTTTTTTTAGATCTTATGCAGTGGAGTTTTTGTTTTGGGGTTTTTTAAAATATTTTCAGATTATAAATCAGTGAGTAGAAACATGAAATGCAATTTGCATTCTTGAAAAAAAGTTATTTTATAATGGTTCTATGTGAAAGGAGAACTGAAGGCGAGGTTGTTCCAGTCCAAATTAAGGTAATTCCACATTACTAATAGCATGTATTAGCAGCAAGAGATTAGGAAAAGAGTTTGCACTTAGTTAAAGCCTTGCTTTTACAAATGTAGGTCACACTAAATTTTCCACATAATTAAACAAAATGAATAAAACTGATTAAGATATGTTCCAAGTAGCTTTGAACAGCATGCTGATAAAATGGGATTTGATTTGGAACTCCCTGGAATTGCAAGAATATGAGAGATTACTTAGATGGATATTGGGAACAGAAGTTTTCTCAGCCAAAAAAAAATATTTTCTCTTGTAACAGAACAGCAATGCAAATCATTGCAAACTGCATGTTCTTTATTAAACTGAAATTCTTGCCTATTCAGGAGAAGAGCAAGGTGAAAGCATCCATAAAGGAAAACAGTAGAATAGTTAATTTTGTGCTGAATAACAAGTGCCACACTTATTTCTGAGATTTCAGATAGAAAATACCAAGTGGTGCAAGTGTTGTAGAGTTTTGCTTTCATGTAGAGAAACAAGAACTGTAAGATTGTATCTTGATTCAATATTTAAATTAAAATATTACATTTACATTTTTAGTGCATGTGACGCTGTAGTAGCGAAATGTTATATAAAGAAATGACGAGCAATATTCTTTCTCCACAAAAGAACCAGGGAGGGTTTTTTCCCCTGGCTAAAATTGCCATGCCGTTGTTCTTCTCTCATTGTTGGAGAGGGGAAACTCTGAATAAAAAACACATCACTGAATTGGGTTTTAGTTATGTTATTGTTAATGTAACAATTTGGGGTCTGCAGACTGTTATGTCCATGTAGCTGATAATTCTATGAAAGGCCTGGCTGGTTTACTAATTGAATCAGTAAACAACATAAGCCTAAATTATGTAAGTTAATTCTTGCTCCTCTGTGAGGATCAATATGTAAAGGCTGTTAGAAGTAGTTTTTTCCCAGCAAATATGTATCTTGTGTTTCAGATTGGGATTGGTAATTACACTTTCGATACTTCTGTACTTCAGCAAATCCATGGATTCATAGAATTGTTTAGGTTGGAGAAAACCTTTGAGTTTGTCAAGTCCAACCATCCTAATTCTGCCAAGTCTTCCACTAAACCATGTCCCTAAGTGTCAAATCTGCATATCTAAATACTTCCAGGGATGGTGACTCAACCAATTCCCATGCAGTCTGTTCCAGTCCTTGCTTCAGAGACTTTTATCACAAATTCTGCTTTAGAGTCAGAACACTAAAACCATGATGTACTTCCCTAGGACAGATGACTTTTCTATTTTATAGCAATTTACACAATTCTTAGGATCCATTTTGTGAGCTAAATCAAGTCATGTAAGAAGATAGTCACAGAAGGCAGTGCATGCAGCAAGTTTCAACCATCCTTCAGTCAGCCATTCTCTTGTAATGGAAAAATAGATGTAATTATAGTCCTTGTCGCATTATCAGGTGACATGTAATTAATGCACAGCTACTGCTGAAGGCCTTTGGATATTACAGCTCTTATTAAGAGTAAGTGCCTATCCACCCTTTTGTTAAGCCTATGGCTCATTTAATCTCACTTTCCCACATACCTCAATTCTTTTACTTTGCTAAATGTTGAAGAGGATAATCTTCATTCATGTAATTTGAGTTCCTATGACCTAGCAAACAACTATGACTTAAGAACAAGAAAGAAATCACTGTTTAAGGCAAGAATTTTGTTAATCTCTGTTATAACTGAAGGCAAAATTATGTTAAATTTTAAGAGCTTGGCCAGTAGAATGTTCTCCAATTCTGGAATGACTTTGCTTAAATCTTATTACATGAAACTCACTTTTGATGCTCTTCCTCAATTTCTATATGGCAGAAGAGTATTCTTTTCACTTTTAGATGTAGAAATAATGCATATTTATATGGGTTCTAGTGAGTAAGGAGTACATTAGCAATATTGTATAAATGTACTAAGAAACCATAATGACTACGTTGTGTAAATCAGCAAAGACACGAGGAAATGCTATTTGTGGTAAATGCTTTTTATGACATGCAATTGTTTGGATATTAAGATTCCTGACATATTTCAGGTGGTGAAATTTGATAAGTATTTGGTAAATAATGTTCAATCATTGGTAGCTTTTATAGGAACTGAACCACAGAGACATAACAGATTCTGAATCTCAATGCATCTATCTGTAAGAATACATTAAAACAGTTTTCATTAACTCCTCCCACTTATGATTAATTTACAAGAGACATAGCATTTGTATTGAAGGAAAAAAAAATCTCAGTAAAAAAATTCACACAATAATTAAGAAGAATTTGGGATGCTGATCAGTTAGATTAACCTTTCATTTTGTCCCAAAGGCATTTGAGAGATAGAGACTATGCAGCCTCTTATGTCAACATTTTACTAGCTGTTGCCTGTAGTTCATGTAAATTAAAGAGCATTTTGCCTTTTTCCTCTTGCCTTGAGAGGACAAAATATTAGAACATCCATTACTATAATTTCATCTGTAGGATGCACTTTATATGATTTCTACTGTGTGCTTTAGGACAATGTGGTACACTTAAACATTTAGTAAGAAATTTATTATCTTCTTTATGTTATTTCATCAATATATTAAAGCTGGCAATGTGAATCAACACAATGTTGTTCTCTTTCAATCTGATTTATATTCCATTTTATTCAGGGAGGTTATTTGACTGTCTCTTGAGGTACTTCGCAAGCAGCCCAGGATGAGGGCAGAATAATATCCAACTCTTAAATACTGTTTTCCTATTCTAGCTGCAATAATACATTTCACGGATATTGCACTAACAAGACTTAGAGTTTTATTTCAGTGTGGAATTAAATGATCCCTTTTTCATATTGGTTGCTCTTTCTGCAGTTTTGCAATAGCTTTCAGTTTAACAGTGTCTTCATTTAAAGGTGAGAAAAGCAGAAGGTATTTTGGTCCAAGTTAAAAATGCACCTGGATGAATGAACTGGTGGTGAGGCACTATAAAAGATGCTGATGGAGTCCCATCAAGTTAGACATCACCAAACTGAAATAGAGTACATAGTTTCCAAAAAGTTGTTATCTAGAAAATAGGACCTGTGGCAGATAACTTCTCCACATTGCTTGTAAATGCTGAGCTACACACCAGTTCTGAACATACTTACCAGATAAATTGATAGGATGCTTTCTGTAACTGGCAAAGTCACAGGCTGTAAGTTTAAAACAAATTAATTTCTTGGAATCTTATTATTCAAGTAACACTCATGGGGGGAATTCAGTGCTTTCATCAGGAAGGACCAGTTGCTCTCTAAATGGTGACATTGTAACCACTGAGGGCATCTTCAGCTGGATCAAAGGAGAATCAGGGAACAGTTGTAATCATCCTCCAGCCGACCCTAACAAATACCCCAGCATATACATTATAAATTTCTCTTTATTATCTTCACCCATATGCAAAAATATATCTGAGCTGTTGTAACTACATGCATAGACTGTTCTGTGTACCTTTTCCTTTCCTGCATATGCCAGAACAGTTTCCAGAGATTATTTAAAATGACCAATCCATGGACAGCTTGGTCTCCTCCTTCACCTACAGCATAAACTGCTCAGGGGAGTTCCTTGGACTGCCTGGATTGTCAGAGCAAGAAGTCAGCTAGCACAACTAGATAGGTGACGCCTAGCTGAAGCCCAGCTGGTCTGCCTAGGGCAGTCTCCAAGGAACTCCCCCTAAGCTCCTGTGTCAGTTCCTTCATTTTTAAGCTGTGAAGGAGTTCAGTCAGTCAGATCAGTTGCAGTGCTGCAAGTCAGTCATTGCCTCCTCTTTGCAGAAAGCAGCGGGGAAGTGCTCAGCCTGAGGGGCCTGGCAGCGGCTCTGGTCGGGCAGGACCCCGACAGGAGGGTCAGAGCAGGAGGCTGTCACTGCTGCTCACGGTAGCCATGGTCAGTCGCTTTGGCCTCCTCATGGTGGCTCGTCTGCAGGTCCAGATCAAGCCAGGAACTTGAGTCCATGAGGATACGGGATGGAACCAGAGAGGTACAAGGCTGGATGCTGACATACTGGCAGGATAGTTCAGCTGAGAGAACATGGCTAAGAGCCTAAGCTCAAAGGCACGTGAGCAAAGGAGAGGCAGGGATTTTCAGTCTTCTCACAGCAATCTTTCAAGGCTCCACAGCTGTGCTGCAAGGCTGGCACTGACCCAAGCCACCAGGCCCTCTGGAGAGGTGACAGACAGAACTCTAACAGCTACATCGTTCTTGTAAGTACAGAGCAAACAGAAGTTTCCCTCTTTTAATGCAATTATAATATAAATTCCATAGATCCTGCCAGAGGATTTATTTTTGGCAAAGGATATCCAGAAGTCTTGCCTTGCTGACAATCAAATAAAACCATTTCAGCCTACAATTGGAATGAAACTGGTGCAAGAGAGCAATGACAGAGTCATTGTCATTTTACATTTACTATGTCATTTACAGTATGCAAGTAAGAATTTTTTTTCCTGTTTATATATTAACTTGCAACTTGAGTTTCATAAATGCTTATCAGAACCCTTTTTTGAGTATTTGTTTGAAGCTGACATAATAAAAAGTAATTTGTCATTTGTCTGCAGATATTACCAAATTAGTGGTTACCATGTGACATATGTGTAGCATCTGATTAACAGATTTCCTACAGGCACAATTACCAACAGCACTTGCAATCCTGCCACAGTACGTTTCAAGAGAAGCAAAGGAAGTACTTCCACATAAATCATCAAATGGTCTTTAAATAATTCAACTATAAGGCTCTAAACAAAGACCTTGTAAAGCTTAAAGAGCTATCCTGAGCTCATGATCCCACAGATAGCCTACAGCTCAGCAGTGCACAACACAGGTTTTCATTATAGAAATGGAGTGTTCTTTGTGTTCTGAACCTCATAAATGAATGTGGGCCATTGATAAAGGATTAATTTCAATCATTCTTCCCAAGTGTATATTTCAAAAAATAGCTTTTTAATCTTTCATAAACTCTTTATTTAGGCTATGCATTACCAAATGCAAATCTTTCGAATCCTGTAAAAACTGGTCTTCAGGATGGATTGGGAAATGCATTCTCTCTGGAAAGTGTTTATTTTATAGCAAGGATAATAGGCTTTGTAGCCCAGGTAGAGTATGCTATTTCTTGTCCTTTTCCATAACTCATCCCTGAAAAAATAATCTATTTATTAAGCTATTTTTTAGTAAAAATGCTATTTAGTATTCAGTTAAATAAAAATTTAAAAAAAAAGGGGGGGATGCAATTCAATCTCTAAATGAAGACAAGTCCTGAATCTGAGTAGAACTAGTTTTTATTTTTAGAGATGTATAGTCAAACAAATACATAAAACTCTTTGGTCAGTGAAAGGCTTGGCTCTATTTTTATGTCTGTCTTCTGCCTGTGTGTAATCAAGTGACTGTTGTTGAGAAGTTTTCTGCAGTAGCATACACATTCTGTCCTCTTTAAAAAACCTCCTTGGCTGAACTGTAAACCATGAGGAATACCTAGGATGATAAAAGGTTTCTGGAAATGTATTCATGTCTTGGTTTTGGCCTTGGTTAGACAACCTAAGTTAGCTGTTACAAGTAAAATATCAATCACTCCAGAAGAAGTTACTATTCTAACCTGAAAATAAGTGAATAAAAGTTAGCCAAGCAGGCTAACTTGGTTTTTAGTACATATTCCCTAAGAACACATTCTGTCAAGTCACAAGTCTTTTCCAGTCCTGTGACATAATTCCACAATCTCCTCCTCTTTCAACTACATCCTGCCCCAAGCAGTCTCATCATGCTGGAGCTGTGGCTTCACCAAATCTGTCACGTGTCCCTGCACAAGGATCTCTGCTCAAGGGGTTTCAGTGCCAAAGCAGCCTCATAAAAGCACATAATGGTTTTTGTACTATTGCAGACATACTGCAGTGGTGACTTCTTTTGCAGGCAATAGCTTGACACCTTCAGCTCTGTCAGCGTACCAAATAACCTTTGGAAGGCCATGTTTTCCTCTTCTTCTGGAAGAGATTTGATTAATGATTTAGAGATTCAAATTCTACAGCTCCTTATGTATTTCTGGAGATGTCTATTTTTCAAGCACTGATGAATATTATATCTTCATTACTAAAGTATAAATAAAAGTTCTAATTGTGGCATGCTGATTGACATTTTGTAGTGAAAAGCAGCATTACACTGAAAGTGTTGATGTTTTAATCACAATTCAAATATTGCACAAAAAATATTCATTTCGGGTAGTGAGTGATGTTACAGCCTCACACCACTTAAAACCATAAATCAATTGAAGATAAATATATCTTTCCTTTGGATGATAAGCCTGCTGTTTATGGATTTGAAGCTTTTATCAATGGAAAACTTATAGCTGGAGAGATAAAATATTATTGTACTTTGCCTTTGATGTAGTTCCTTCAATCTCAAGATCTGAAACCACTTAATTAGTAATGAAGATGTACAATGCTAATCTTAGTTTCTCTCACGTCTTTTGCCGTCGCCACTTAGCAGTATTTCAATGTAGTCATGTCATTTAAGAGAATATTGGCTAAGTTTTCTGTCTATAGAGATTAAATTATTTATTTTGGAAAATTCTTTCATAGGTTAAAGAAAAGAGGGGTGAATCAAAAGAATAGGTAATATCAAAAAGCTATTAGCCAGGGTGGTGGAACTTAGCAAATGGACCAAGATGCACCAGTATTTTCAATATTCTGACTTAGTGCCTACCAAAAAATTTGCAATTATCCAGTTAGAGATTCCTTGCTGAGTCATGTCTTCATGGGAAGAGGACTTATTTAGGCCACACATTTGATACCATTCATCGGGTTTTGCCAGAAATGAAGGAATTATTAAAAGTTTGACATTTCATAGTATTATTATCAATTCATTATCAATTCAATACTTCATCAAAAGCAAATAGTAATTTCTGGTTTAGCTTTTAGTTTCAGTGCCTCTAAACACTAATTAGGTTATTGTTTTGGAAAACATGAGCTTTAATGAGATCATTAAATCTTGTTTCTGGTTTTTGTTTTGGGGCTTTCTTAGGATATTTTTGTAATAAGTGTTGGAAATTAATCTTCATTTTCTACAGTTGTGATCTAATCACCTAAGTCACTGCACTGAGTTTTCAGAATGGCTGTAGCTCCTTCCATGTGCCAGCTTCTGTGTCACTATGGCAACAGGACAAAGCATTGAAAGAAAGCACACAGGTTTATTAAAACACAGTCTTAAAATAACCTCTTGTTAAGAAGCAAAAGTTCCATGCCTGGAGGGATGTAGTTACACAAGAGACTTAAATAAGCTTATGATCGTTTTCCTTTCAATTCCTCCTCTTTTGTTACAGGATAATTGTTTGGAATCATTCTTGTCATAAAGCAACTAAACCATAAACTTAGGCTTGCTGTGATTGGTAGAAGGCCTTGTAGCTATCTCTGAGGATGTATTTGCTCCTGCAGGACTTGGAAAGTTGACTTCTGTTGGCACATCTCCTTTTTGAGATATCTGCTGTGTCTGTGCTGCCGTTTCTCCTTTGGCCTGCACATATTGCCCTCTGTCTGCAAAATGGGAGGTGATTCTACAACATCATGTGGTGTCTTGGGTCTTTTTTTATCTTGGTTGTATTATTGAACCAGCAAATTGCTCTTTTAATGCTATTGCAGAATAAACTAAGAAGCAAGATCTGCAAATTAAAGCTAAAAAAGAAAAAAAAGACATGCAGTTTTACCAGTGAGGTTTGGAACAGTTGGCCAGGGAAAATTATGAACTTGCCTTCTCCGAAACCCACTCTGGCTGGCTGTTCTAAAGCTTGCTTTGCTTTAGAAAATAAATATGATGTGTTATAGAGGAGATCAAATGACCTCTTGATCCTTTCTAGCCTTTTAAGCTATGAATACCCATAATGAATCGATGTGGTTATTCTTTGGGTAGCCTAGGAACAAAAATTTGTCTAGCAAGTTTGGTATTCTCCACATACATAGCTGTACAGATAAAGGTAAATTAATTTCACTGTAGCCATGCTTCTGCCTTGGAAGTTCTGTTGTGTATTTAAAATGGAAGTTTTATCCTAGGAAACACTTGTGTCTCATATCTTTGGATTTACTGTTCATTCTGCAAGCAGCTTGGTTCTCTGTTCTTCTCAGCTGAAAATTTCTGTTGTGCTTGAAGCCTTTCTGGTTTATCTTCTTATCTAAAAACACATTAGGGAAAGTGAATGATATTTTAAAGAAAATAAAATGGAAATGGAAACTGTACCTTGTAGACTTTCTATAACCTCTTTGGGAACAGGCATTGGGAACTACCTCTATTAAATCTACTGTTGTCATTCTCTGTCCTGACAAAATAATTAATATTCACTGTCTTGTTGTTAAATAAAATTTTAAGTGGGGTTTTTTTCCTCTTCTAGAAGACAAACTGCCAGGCTGTAATTAAATTTGTTAATGAGGCTTTGTTCTAAACATATAGATTTCTCAGGTGTACCTGCCTCAAAAGTGGGTAGAGAAGCATCCCAACAAATGAGATATAATGCATGACTTGTACTGTTCATGATGTAATAATAAATATGCCAAAACATCATAAACACAAACAGCTTTGTTTTGATGAGTATTTCACATCATAGAAGGGAATGCATTTTGATTCATTTTCGTAAGCTGAGCATTCCCCAGAAATTAATTTTCTTTTCAGTCTCACAGAATCTTTTGGAGTTATTAAATTTGTTAATGAGGCTTTGTTCTAAACATATAGATTTCTCAGGTGTACCTGCCTCAAAAGTGGGTAGAGAAGCATCCCAACAAATGAGATATAATGCATGACTTGTACTGTTCATGATGTAATAATGAATATGCCAAAACATCATAAACACAAACATCTTTGTTTTGATGAGTATTTCACATCATGGAAGGGAATGCATTTTGATTCATTTTCATAAGCTGAGCATTCTCCAGAAATTAATTTTCTTTTCAGTCTCAGAATCTTTTGGAATTGTTTTATCTTTTGCCTCATACAAGTAAAATGTTTCAACACAGTGTTTAATCATTTCTGTTAAATCACAGTCTTTTTCCAACTGTTGTGCTGCTGTTTGTATTTCCTAGAAATGTGACTACAGTGTTTGATACAGATGTTGGTGGATGTGAACAAACAAGTCACAGCTGAGGCTGGAACTAAGTGGCATCTATGAGTCATGTAATTGCTATACTAATTAAATATAAACAAATTATTAAGCCATTACATTTTTAGGACTGTATTTACAATTTACACACAAATATTTATAGAATCTGTCAGTATTTTTTTCTAGGGCATGTGGCCTTCCTAGATTTTGCATTCTACTGCAGTTTTTGCTGCTACAGTGATTTTTCTCAAAGGTATTTGAATTTTTTTCACTAAAAAGTGAAAAGGACATAGGTGGCACTTCTAGCACTCTGAAGCACCCACAAACAGAATCCAGGTATGGCTGTGTCACAGAAAAGCTCATTATCACCACTGGAAAGCATTAATAAAAGGTTAGGTAGGAAAGGAGAAATCAATTCAACCCCTCTTACTTTCACTCACAAAAATTCCTTGCCTGAGAAATACACTTAAAACTCAAGAGAATATCTTAAAATATGTGATTCCAGGTTATTATTGTCCCACACATTTATAAAGTCCCTGACACTTTTAGTTATTTTCAGCTCCTTTTTATATATTTTTTGCCTTAAGATAAAATGCTGCAGAGGTAAAAGGCAAAGTCTTCACATGACCAATCTATCCATCCAGTGTTGAAATTGATTAAAATAAGTAAGATGACAGATAATATTTTCTTTCCAACCATGATGTCTTTTCTTATTCTTTCTTTTCATCAGTGTTGCTTAGTTTAAACATATTAGTTTTGGGATTTCTTTGTGATGGCTGCAATAATACAGCAATTTCCTCAAGGAAAGGAGAAAGAAAGTGATTCCTATTTATGCAAACCTTTCCTTACCTAGTGGAAACTCTTTCATTCTTCAGGTATTTCATTGTTCCATTTTTGAAAACCTTTGGTTTTTATAGCATCTCTGTTCTTAGCAAGAACAGTATGCACTTCTGGTTTACACATTGTTTTTAATTCTAGTACTTCTCAAAAACTGATGGTGGCAGTGATGACTAAAAGATTATATCTGTGATTTTTTTAAGATTTAGAATCAGTGCTGTTTGCAGAAGAGTAAATTGGATAAGAGCATGAAACCACAGAATCCCTTTTTCAGTTTTTCATGTGATACCTGACATATAGGTAAAGGACAGGGAATTTTCACTTTTCAGGCATTAGAAGTAAATTATACATATATTTGTTAAAACTCTAAAATATAGCTGTATTCTGCTCTTATTCCAAAATAATAATGAAGATGTTTTGGTACACTTGTAATGAAATAATATTTGTTCACTGCCCTGATGATTTTGCTTCTCCTTCTGCAAGCTTGCATGCTTCTGTTTCAACCAGAGTTCAAAACAGCATTTGAAAAGCTGTCCAATTAAATTCTTATTTTAATATATTGCTCAAATGCTATGGAAGGTTCAGCTCTACACCAAGCAAAGCCAATTGCTTTACATGTTTTGGAATCTTTTTTTTTCCAGAGAAAGAATGAATACAGTCAAATTTGGATTGATATAGAAGTTCCTCTTGAAACAAAGCTCCTTTATTTCCTTTTTACCCAAGAGCCAGCTGTTACTTTCTTGTCATGGCTTAATCTTATGCACATTGTCATTATCAAAACAGCAAAACACACTGAACCATGACCAGGAATGTGTGGCAGTTTGTAATACTTCTATTCTGATATTCCAGTCACAAATCTTAAGCTTGTGTTTCCATATTGTTGCTCCATGCCTAATATTTTAATGGTCTTAAAATCAGTCTTTACTCACAGATTTCACAGAATTTTCTTCATTTTCAGTGAACATCATACATGATTTGGCACTACTGAAGATGTTTACTGCAGTAAGTAAATCACTTTGGTTATATTCTAAAGAATGCTTTTTGTATGGAATGCTTATCATTGCAGAACTCTTAACACACAACTTTTTTTTTTTCTTTAGGCCAGATTTTAAGATTTTTCTGTAATTTAGTCTATTTGAAGTAAATTTGCCCTAATAACAAGCACAATCACATCTGATTATTATTTCCCCCTAAATATATATTTTGGAATTCTCTCCCTAGTAGTGATTGCATCGTGAAACAATTTACTAGCATTAGGCAAATGCTGTTTAAAGGCCTTGGCAGAAAGTGCCTTTATTGTTGTCAAGAAATAATTTAAACAGTAATGTTGCTTCCCTTTTCTTCTTCCTTGGTTCCAAATGGAAAAGAAAAGCTACTGCCATTGATTGCTACTGTTCTTGTGCCACAGTTCATAGGATGCACAAAGGAACTGAAAGGGATAGTTTTCAAAACACCAATGAAATTGGAAGATTCATCTAATTGAAGGTGTGCATTTAAAAAAAACCTTATCTATAAATCCTCTCAACAGACAAAGACTAATATCCTCATGGAGATTCAATGGCTATATTAAAGGATTTTATAACCAATATATAATAGATTCCTTGCCAAAAGAAGATGATGTATACACTTCATACTTTACTGGGCATGTAGGAAAAGGATACAGAAACAGTCAGGAGAGCCCTGGAAATCTTCCTTCCTCTTTTGAGGAATTATATTACTCATTCTGCATCAGATTATATTTTATACATGCTGGATAATCATACTATAGAAAATTTTGTCTTTAAAAAAATTGTCATTAGAATAACTTACTTTTTTCCTGCTCTTTTGGTGGACTTATAGGATTTTATTATAATGAAACCTCATTACTACTCACAGTGGTGTTCATTGGGTTTTGTGTTGATGAAGAAAGCAATAGAGTTGGTAAGAAGGCAATTTCTATCAAGCTGAATTTGGGAAAGATTGGGATTCTGCTACCAAGGAGAGAATAGATATCAACTTTAACATGAATTATCCTTCTGCATAAAATATTTAATGCCATCATTCTTTAAGATAATAACAGAGTTAGCTTTCCTTTCAGTTTTACATACAATGTTTAAGTTGAGGACATTTGATCTTATATTATTACTAAATATTAACTTTCAAAGTCACACACTTTAAGGTATGGAAACAAAGGGTCTTACAGTTATTAAATGTTGTTTTTACATATATGTCATATTTTGCTTACCTGTAACTGTTTAAAATACCTTAATATTTAATTTTTCATGCTAATTTCTAGTTTGTTGTGCATTGTAAAGCACTTTTATAATGTCTTTGTATTGATTTCTGCTAAAATCTCTGTACTTAGATGGCACAGTAAAGCATAATGTAGCAATTCAGTGAAGTATGGCAGGAGATGTTTTGGCAGGTAGAAGAGTGTGATTAACAAGGAACTAATAAATAGCTTTATAATATATCATTGTTCCTAACTGGGTGGTTTTGTAATTCCTACAGTGTGCCTCGAAATGCAAACAGCAGAACAGATATTTTTCTACTGCACTGCTTTTCTTACTGACCATAGGTTTATTTGTGAATGCATAGGTCAGTTTTGTTAGGAGGAAAGAGATCTCTCTTTCTTTCCTGCTGTAACACTGTATTCTGATTTTATGCTGATTAATTAATTTTATTTTATACCAGACCAAACACTGTAGCCTAATAACAAAACCAGACTAACATTTATTTTCATTTCATGGGCTTTTCACAGGTGTTTAATGAACACACTACATCTTCCAAATTAAGGAGCTGCACAGAACAATGCTTTGGTACTTTGTGATCTGATGAAATGTAGTTGGAGACACCACAATGGCTTGCACTGAGGGATCAAGTGGGTATGGAGCGTATGCCACACTTGTTTGTCCATCCTTTGAAAATATTCAGAAGCAGGGGATTCAACAGTACCATAGGTAATGCCTGATACTGCCCTTGCAAATGAAGAATGCTCCCCAGCAGTTACACAGAATGAAGAGGTTACTAAGGAAATCTGCAGAACCTTTTCCATAGAGGTCTTCCTGAGAATTTAAGCAAACAGGCTAAGGCTGGAGTAGATACACTTGACCATGCAGAGGACCTTGCCAGGAGGGCTATCCCAATGTCCTTCTGTTTCCAAGGCACTCTGAGTCTTTGTTTTCAAGATGGAAGACAATGGCTCTTTTTAGTAAAAATACAAAGGAAATAGTTGTACTACACTATGAGAAGAGCTAGGATATGGGTTTCTTAAAAACTAGAAGGACTCCTTAATAGAGACAATGATAAACTAGTTTCCAAATCTGCTGTTCAGTCTTTGCATGGTCAATTGCTCCATTACTAGAGTTACCTTAGAAAGCACGTGCTGGCAAAAATAGGAACAATTGTTTTTTTCTTCAGTATGTCTGTCACTTTTGCAGCAGTACATCCCACGTGGGTATGTGTGTTTGGAAATACACATTCACGCTAAAACCCGAGTTTTGGTTCAGTGATGTGTGTTCCCTAAGGATCTCTGAGATCCAACATACTAACACTCTGCCTCTAGCAAAAGGCAGTGGAAGGAAAAGGCAAATAAGGCGTGATTTATTTGCTTTATCTTACAAGACTTCTTTTATTTTCCTTCTACATGTTACATAAAAAAGCTACAGTTGCCAAGTGCTTTAACATGCAAAATACTATGAAATTAAATTTTTTTTTTTAGTAAGAAACCCTATCAATGGCAAAACAGGACCTTGTCCTGAGATGTCCATGTACATCTTTCTTGTGCATTTCTCCAAAACCTCATCCAGCTGAGGGCAAAAAATACCTTTGATCCAACAAGTCCACGAGGAAGATGCTACATTTGGATTGGTGCGATCCCAAGCATGGAAGAAGAGCTCACTGAGAGCAGCCCTGCTGAGAAGGATTGGGTGATGCTGATGGATGAGAGGCTGTACACGAGCTGTCAGTGTGCTCTCACATCCCAGAGAGCCAAAAGTGCCCTGGGCTGCATCCAGTGGTGGGCAGCAGGGCCAGGAGGGGATTCTGCCCCTCTGCTCTGCTCAGAGCCCACCTGCAGGGCTGCTCCAGCTCTGGGCTCCCAGCACAGGGAGCACAGGGACTGCTGGAGCGAGTACAGGGGAGGGACACTGGGATGATCAGAGGGATGGAGGAAGACAGGCTGAGCGGGTTGGGATTATTCAGTCTGGAGAAGGCTCCCGGGAGAACTCACTGCGCCTTCCATACCTAGGGAGGGATTACAAAAAAGAGGAAGAGTGACGGGCAGATAGCGATAGGGCAAGGTGGGGTGCGGATGCTTTTAAACTACAGAGAAGAGATTCGGATTAGACGTTAGGAAGGAATTCTTCCCTGTGAGGGCGGTGAGGCACTGGCACAGGTTGTTCAGAGAAACTGTGGATGCCCCACGACTGGAAGCGTCCAAGGCCACACAGAAGCGGTGGCTGCCCCATGCCTGCAGGTGCCCAGGGCCAGGTCGGCCGTGGCTCCGAGCCCGTCGTTCCCGCGGGAGCTGTCCCCATTCCCGGGCGGAGCTGATCCTATCCCCGGGCGGAGCTATCCTCGTCCCCGGGCGGAGCTGTCCCTGTGCCCGGGCGGGGCTGTCCCCATTCCCGGGCGGAGCTGTCCCCGCGGAGCTGTCCCCGTCCCCGGGCGGAGCTGCTCCCATTCCCGGGCGAGGCTGCGCCGGGACGCTCCCTGAGGCGCCTCCCCAGCCCGGCACGCGGCCCCGTGCGTCACGGGCTGCGCGCGTGGCCATTGGCTGGGGCGGGCGCTGCCCCGCCCCCCGCCGTGCCGCCGCTGTCGCACCGCTCTGCGCCCTTGTCGTGCGAACTCGGCCCAAGATGGCGGCGGCGACCGGGAGCGGGGCCGAGGCGGCGGCGGCGGCCAGGCTGGACGGGGCGCAGGGAAAGGAGGAGACGGCGGCGGCCGCGGCGGCGGCGGAGGATGAGGAGGACGGGGAGGACGACGGCGGCAGGGCGGGCAAAGCGACGGGCGCTGCGGCAGCCGCCGGCGGGAAGGCTGGCGGCGGCGAGAGCGAGGAGGACGAGGAGGAGGACGGGGAGGACGTGTTCGAGGTGGAGAAGATCCTTGACGTGAAGATCGAGGGGGTGAGTGCGCGGGTCCCTTACAGCGGGCGAGGGGCGCGGGAAAGGAGGAATCCCGGTAAATTGGGATGTGAGCCGCGCTGTGCAAGGAGGCTTTTTGTGCCTTGTTCCGGATCCAGCCTCCCCAGCCAAAGAGAAGTCTTTACTAAGTTGTTGGTTATTGTCTGCATTGTTAAACTGCTCATGGCGCTGAAGTGCGGTACTATTTTGGTGTGAGGTGTTTTAGTGCAGGGATGGGCAGGGTTGAACACTTAGAGGCGTTTTCAAGGTGTGTTGCCAGGGACCACGTTCAGACAAAACGGGGGAAGACCTCCTGAAATAGAAGTCTTCTTCCAATTAAGATAATAAATAATAGTCATCTTGCATTGTTTAAACTGAAATAGCAGGCCTTGATTAGTACTACCTGGACTGGTTGAAGTTCTTTAAAAATTTTCCTAAACCTCAAATAGAAAAAATAATTAACACAGAGGTTTTCTAAATTATTTTGTGCCTGAAAGAGTTTTCTTTTAATTAATTGATGCTTTTTATTTTAGGCTTCAGTCAGGTACATGACATTATAAAATTCTGTCAATTCCATGTAAAAGATCTGAATCTTGATCAGCATTTTCTTCAATATTTGTTATGTTATTAAATTGCACCTTAGCTGAAACATGTCGACGTGCTGAGATTATGTTATGTTTTCAGGATAATGCAGTATTTATGGCTTTGCCCGTGTGAAGTGTTGGTCAGCATGAGTCAGGCTGGAAAACAAGAGGATTCCTTTCTTTTTTTTCTTTCCACTCACCTGAGATCTGTAGGTGGTCGTGGTGGTGAGACATTGAAGAGTACTAAAGAATACTGGGATACGTCAAGTCCATCTCTTGGAAGCGCCCTTGGCCCGTGCTGGCAGCGGTGTCTCTTTCCCAGCCCGGCACTCGCCCGTTCCGCAGCTCCCAGCCCTGTGCCCGAGTCCTGCGTTATGGCTTTGCCCGTGTGAAGTGTTGGTCAGCATGAGTCAGGCTGGAAAACAAGAGGATTCCTTTCTTTTTTTTCTTTCCACTCACCTGAGATCTGTAGGTGGTCGTGGTGGTGAGACATTGAAGAGTACTAAAGAATACTGGGATACGTCAAGTCCATCTCTTGGAAGCGCCCTTGGTCCGTGCTCTTGGTCCGGTGTCTCTTTCCCAGCCCAGCACTCGCCCGTTCTGCAGCTCCCAGCCCTGTGCCTGAGTCCTGCAGGCTGCTCTGAGCTCCAGAGCTCGCTGGCTGTGCCTTTGTGCCCTGAGCCCCAGAGCCACCAGTGCCCTCTCAGTGGCTCTGCTGCCGTGCCTGCGCTCCACAGGCGCGGGCGAGGCAGGAGCTCACGCTCGGGTGTGATTTCCAGCAGGGCTGGGGAGAGCCGTGTGTCCCCGCAGTGAGGCAGGTCAGGGTCAGTGCTGTGTGCCACAGAACGAGTGTCACAGCCGGAGAGCCCTGCACGGAGATGCTCTTCCCACACGCAGAACTGCTGTTGTTGGGCCTGGCAGTAGTGATGGATGAGAGACGGCACGCCTGGGTTGGGATTGGGCTGCGGAGTTAGATAAATAAAACATTAACGTGACCTACTTAAGAGGACAAGCAGTGAAAGGTTGGAAATGTAGTCTCTCAGTGCATCAGTAAAGATTTTCATACTGCACCTCAGTTATACTGGAACAGGCTCTGGTGCAAATTCTGGTGTTGCCCACTGGAAGTGGAAATTGTTAATTCTGCTGTTTAATGACATGGTGGTACCCTTTTCCATACAAGTTGGCTCTAGCTCATCACTAGTTCTCACAGAAGCTAGAGCAATATAAAAATGCTTGGAAGCATTCTGTTTTTTCTAATTAAGTGATTACAGAGGGGAGAAAAAACCAGTATTGAGTGAGAGAGTGTTGATAGGTGAGTGTAAGACTGTGTCTCTGTGAGAATCAGTCTTCTGCCTTCACTTAAGCTGAATTTTGTAAAACTATCCCAAGCTGCATTTTTCTGTTACTCTCCATGTACAGGATGGAGTCGTTCAGCAGCCACATGGTTTTGTGTTTGCATTAGACTTCATGTAACTTTCTCAATTAATGAAAAAAAGACTTATAGTATATTTAGTACCTGAGTTGCAAGGATGTTCCTAACTCTGGAGCTAGCAGAAGTCCTGCATCTGAAAGGGAAAAACCTTGTGCCACCAGGCAGGTGAGAGTCCATCTGGCTGGGACACAGATTTGCAGGACAGGAGCTAGGAATCCCCACAGGCAAGTAAGGTGAATGTGAGTCAGCAGTTCTTGCAGCAGAGCAGGCCAGCAGCGTCCAAGAGTGCAGCCAGAAGAGCAAGAGATGCTTCGTGCTCTCTTCTCAGACTGCTGAGAAGCATCCCGAGTACCGTGTCAGGTTCTGAGCTCCCCAGGACAGAAGGACGTGTGCATAGCAGAGAGAAGGACAATGAACACAGGAAGCTGAGAGCTGGATTTGCTTTGCTGTAAGAGAAGGAGAATGAGGGGAGATCACAGTAATATCTGTGTCTGACAGGAAGATGTAGAGAGGACAGAATCAGATGTTTCTTGGGGGTGCACAGGGAAGGGATGAGACCGACAGAGGACACAAGCTGGAAGACAGGGAAACCTGCTTGGATACACTGACTGGGCAGATACCTGAGCAGCCTGATGCAGGCAGTGCTGCTCTGAGAGGACATTTTACTTGTTAGCTCTGGAGATCTTTTATAACCTAACACACGCTGTGACTGTAACGAGGCAGTCACTGGTTGCTTGTTTTGTATGTAACCCTAGTAGAAGAAGGAGGAGAGGGGAATATGATTTTGGAAACTTAACTCCTAAATCAAGTGAGATGGGTTAAGCTAAATTCTAAGAGAAACATTAAACTAAGGTGTTTGAATATAGGCTATTTATTTATTTAGATGTCTGTGAAGCAGACATTTTGCTTCTGTGAAGCAAAATACAGAAGATTATAAATAGATTAGTTGGTTAGTTGGTTGCTGAAGTTTATACACTTGTTTATACACTTGGTCACGGATTAATTATGCTCAAGCAAAAATTTATCGTAGACATTTAGCAGTAAGTACCAATTGGCAATTCTCGTTGAAGCTTTTTTCTCCAGGCTTGGTTAGCACTGTAAGGTCTTTCAGAGCATTATCAGTCCATGATTGAAAGTGAGAGGTACTATTTTGCCTCTCCAAAGGTACTTTCCTAAGTACATTTGCCAAAAAAAATTTTTTTTAATGGTAAAGAACTTTGTAATTTAGTAGAAAAAACTAGATAGGGACTCCAAGGTGCAATTTTATCCCTCAGTGAAGTTCAATACTGTTGAAGCAATTTGTCTCAGATTCTTGTATGTAATCTACCAAAATCTTTGTAACTAACTCCACTGAGATGCACACACTCAGATTTTTGTCTAGGTTTAACCTGATTTCATTGCTGAGGTTTTTTCTCTAATTGTTGGTATTTCAGTTTATCAAAAATATAATTTATTATAAATATATCATAAATTATAAATTCTAATATGAAATTTGGTGAATGGTGTTAATTCATTAGAAGTCTTAAAGGTTATTCAGCAAAGAGAAAACTGTCAAGCTTAAAGTTTTTATGGAAGAAAAATTAAAACTTTTTTAAAAATAATTTCATAAGTGTCAGAAAACCCATTTTGATAAACTGACTGGGAATTTATGATATGTACATTGTAGCTGTGGTTCTGAAAAAATGTTAGATACTGGAAGTATTTTGGATAAAGCTATTCCAACTACAGAAATGCTGATTTTTATATACACAAAGTTGTATCTCCACTGACATCCTCAAGAACTGACTAGCTGATGCAATACCGTGCTGTATTGTGTTAAATGTTGTGGTTTTTCTTACAGGGTAAAACTCTCTATAAAGTCCGGTGGAAAGGATACACCTCTGATGATGATACCTGGGAACCAGAGGCTCACTTGGAAGATTGCAAAGAAGTGCTTCTTGAATTCAGAAAAAAGATTATGGATAATAAGCCTAAACCTGTTAAAAAAGACATCATACAGGTGTGTTTCAGCTTCCAGTATCTTACACTGGAGACATAATCCCTATTCAGGCTCTACTAATGAGAGGAGGGGAGAAGGGAAGGCATTTGGAATGTGGAATTAAAAAATCTCTTCCAAAACTACTTTGTTCCTTGTGAAACTAAATGTGTTCTCTGGTAGGGATTTTTTTTTGCTGACAAGTTTGCTTGTAGACTGAATCCATCTAAAGTTCAATTTCATTTCTAATGGGACTGTGTAAGTAATATATGGTCATTTTAGTTTGTTTTTGACAACATAAATAGCCCTATTTCCCTATCCACATGCATATTGTCTTGTCACTGAAGCGGGGCACAGTGTTCCAGTCATCCTTCTGCTTTCTATAGGAGATCAGTGAGTTTTAGCATGGAATCATTAAGTTTGATAAGAGAGGAATACAGAAAGATTAGAGGGCAGAGGGCAGAATATAGCTTTTCCTTTTCTTCTTTTTAACAGCTCGGTTAGCCTGAAAAAGCAGTGTAAGGATCCTTTTTGAAAACTGGTACCCTGCTTCTTTGAAACCTGTAGGTAAATCCTACAAAATCAAATCCATTGTTTTTGATGTAAAATAGCTGAGATTTAGTTCTGTTCTAGAATGTGGTTGTTGGATGTGTAATTGGTTTACTTGAATTGTTTGTGTATTGATTCTCATCCAAGCAGTTAGAAATGTAATTTAGGTAAGTAAGCTAGAATTGTATTATCACATTTTGCAATTTGGCAGTAAGGAATGATCTTGGCAGGGATCAAAAGTTTAAAGTGCTTAAATTTTTTTTTCTCCCAAGCACAACCACTACCATTTTTGTATATTTGGTACCAAAGTGATAGTTTATTGGGGAAGGAAAAACTTAATTTTTTTTTTCTTTACCTTTTAGAAACCACCTCTAAATGATGATATATTTGAAGCAGAGTCTGACAGTGACTTGCAAAGTGAAACAAAAGATGATGTTTCACCAAAGAAGAAAAAGAAGAAGTCAAAAGAGGGAGAGGATAAAAGTTCAGATGACCTGAAGAAGAAGAAATCTAAGTCTGCAAAACTCAAGGAAAAACCCAGAACAGAATGTGAAAATTCCTCAGATACTTTGGTTTTAGATTCAAAGCCAAAAAAAAGGACTTCAGAAACTAAGGAGGATTCAAAGGACCCAAAGAAGCAAAGGAAAGAAGATACTAAAGACATCAAGAAAAGGAAGGGAGAAGATTTAAAAGTAAAACCTAAAGAAGATTCTAAAGAAAATAAAAAATCACAGAAGGAGAAGCATGGAGATGTTCAGTTGGACTCAAGCACTGTGGATGATTCAATTTCTCAAGGAACTGATAATGAAAATTCAAACATGAATTCTGAAAATAAAGATGAGGAACAAAAGATAATAAGTGAAGAAGAGAGATTGGAACAAGAAATTGATGAAAAAGATGCCATTACTGATAAATGTCTGGATGGATCAACAAGTAATGAAGATGATGGTATTGATACTAGGGCTAAAAGAAAGAAGAAAAAAATTCAGAAAGCAGAAGACTGTAGAGAAGAAATTGGAAGAGTAGAAATTGAGGATACTCATCTAGAGAAGAAGAGCATGCACAAAAAGCAAACAGGTCAAGAAAAAGTACCAGGAGAGCTGGAGAAAGTGTCACCTGCTCCTTCACCAGTGCAGAAGGGTTTGAAATTGAGCACTGATGAAAGGGTGTGCAAGCCCATGGATTCCCCTGGGGAGGTAAGCAGGGTTGGGGTGGGGGATGGGGGTAAAATCAGTCATCTTCAAGGTACAGATACCTCAAATCATGACTGTTCATGATGGCAAAGAGAAAAGTACAAATTGGAAAGGTACTGAGCTGCGTGAACTTAAAGAAACACCCACTGCACAATGTATAATAGAGACTGGCAAATTTCTGGATTCTGAACACTCTAAAGGGGGGAATGCTTGAGGAGAGCACAAATGTTAAAGGATAAATTTATTCCATTTACTGTATCTTCTTAGAATGAAATTTCCTGTTCTTGCTAGGCATGCTATTGTTTTTAGCTTTGTTTGTGCCCACCTTCAAGAGTTTCCTCATCTGACTTTTTTCTGCTCGTGTAGTAAGGCAGAACAGCATTGAGCAACACTTGCTCTCTCAGGCACTGACCATTCCATCAGTGCTTACATGTGGTGGCTCCTACCTGAGAACTGGAATGCTGAAATCACTTCTGAATCCCAGGTCTCCCAGATAATTGTGTAGCAGGCTTGTCTTGTTAGAATTCCTGGAGTGCTTACAGCAAATGCTTAGTTTCATGACATGGTTTCATATTAAATAGAAATAGAAATGCTGTACCTGTTGTAAGAAATGAGCTAAGCAAATACCAGGACATTTAATTTTCCTTATTTAATACAGCAGTGGTTTAAGAAAAGCAGTATTGTAAAGGCAAAAGAAGAAAATTATGACAAAAATATTTTTTGTTATGTTTCTGGGAATATAATTTCTTTCATCTGCTTCAGCCTGTTGTAATACAGTTTGCAGTTCATAAAACATTGTCTGCTCAGAGCAGCCATGTTCTGATTTTAGAGAATTGCAGCCAAAACACATTGATGCTTACTGGACCATATCCCACTTCTGAGACCATAATTCCATGGTGGAAAGTTTCTTCTGCAGGTTAAGCAGAAGATTGTGATTGTTCTGTGTATGGAGTAGGTCACCTTAAATAAGGGTGACCTACTCTCTATCCCCCATATTTGGGGCTAGAGAATTCTGTGGCATAATCTCAGAGTAAAGCTACACAGAAGAGTATGTTTGCAGAATCTTAGTGTTGGAAGTTCTGGAAAAGAAGGAATGGCTGTGAGGCATAGGCCAGTTTCAGAAAGCTGTTTAATTAGTTGAAGTGATATGGTCCTTTATTACCCAAATGTTTTACTTGTAGTTCAAGGCTATAGTGTTTGTGAGAGAGAGGCACGAATAGAAAAAATCTTTGGAATTCTGTTCTGTTTACCAGTAGTATAAAAATCCTCTCACCTTGACCATGAATAAATGAGCAGCAGAGGACAGTGGGTTTGCTTTTGGCTCTTCACTCAGCATCCTCAGTGAGTTGTCTCTATGCTTTTGTTGTGCTCCAAGGAAGGTCATGCTCTGAGGTACCAGCAAAGTATGGAAGGCATTCTGCTCTTTGCTTCTTTTCAGTGTAGAAGGCTTAAACAGTGTTTCCTGTAACTGGTTAGATGTTATCTAAAATCCTCTAATTCCATGGATTCCCACAGTTAGATATTCTCTGGAGCAGCTGTGGACTTGCATGGGTGGGTTTGGTGGAAAGTTCTGCGGGGGTTTTTTTGTTCACTAAATTGTTGGCCCAAACAGATGATACCTCTCAAAAAAAGTTGTCTATATTTCAGGTACCTGTCTTTCCTTATGTAACCCTGCTTATGGAGCACCAATCATGTCAGTTTATAACAGTATTTTCTGATTGGGGTCAGTTTGTATGCTGACCCATTCCTTCCATTTCATTTGCCTCCGAAAAAAAATGGGTATGTTCTGCATCTGATCAGCATTAGAAAGCTGGTGTAGAATTCAGGGTTACTGATTTTAACAGCCCCACTGTAGCACATATCTGGTAGTCCCTTTAGTAAGTTATGGATTTCCTCTTAAATACCAAACATCTGGCAGGATGAACAGCTGGCATTAACGGCATTAATCACGTCAGTGATCAAAAGCCAAGGTTTGTGGAGGGAAGGGGGGTGGTGAGGAAAGCAATTAAATCTCTCAGCTCTGCTAATACATAATGATACACCAAATCAGTCTGGTTTAATTAAGGTTTTTGCTCTGTCACATGGTAGCATATATATAAATTTTTGTGAGGACTTCTTTTGGGGCAGTTTTTCAGAAAACAGTGCTACTCCCTGTGCCAGGTTAGTGTCAGAGACTGATACAAGGCCATGCCAAGGATCCTTGTCCAACTCTCTGCAGTGAATTTGGTGAGTGGAGAGAGAGGATTACAGGAGGAGAAAGGCAAACTTTGGTAAAGAAAGCTTAATTTCATTTTGGCAAATATGATTATATATTTACATCTACAATAAATTTTTACTGTGATATTAGATACTGCTAAGCTTGAACTTCTGCAGGGATATCATGAATTTGGGTGGATTTTGCTGAGTGTCTGTTTTTCACAAATAACTGTTGCCATAACATTCTGTCTGTGTAAATTGCAAAGCTTGGAACCTTTTGTGTCCAACTGTCAAGTTTTCTCAGTTGAAGTTCAACTCAATGACATCATAATGCTTCAAATACGGTGCTACAAAATTGTTAAATACTCTGAATAATTACATTCCATTCAGGTTTACTATTTGGAACAAACAAACAGTTCCTAATTTTGAATTTCCTTCAAAATTCTGGTTTTGTCCTGTCTGCAGCTCTTCCATAAGGCAACTTGAATGGCTGGGATGCAGTAAATCATGAATTGAAGTTACTGTGTTCAGGAAATAATACCCCCACTGTTAGGGAAGAAACCTCCACAGACTTAACTCCTGACTCACCTGTTTAATTCTTAGGAATGTCTACAAATCTGTTGCATATAGGTTTCAGTAGTATTAATTGTAAATATACATTATTGTTGGAGTGGTGAAAGGAGTTTATTTTCTGGTTTTTTGTCCACCGCTAAAATTTGGTCTTTGTTTTCAATTTTAGGAAAAAGAAATAAAGAAAACTGAAATTAAAGAAAAATCTCAAAAAAAGGAGCCTGAAAAAGAAGAAAAAACCAGAAAAGAACAGAAAGTCATAAAAAGTAAGTGCTAACTTCTTGAAACAGAGAAAGGGAATGACCCTTCAGGGCATTCTCTTTGTATTTCTACAAAATATTGTGTAGTTTTGTAACACACACACACACAAGAAGAAGTAAGGAATTCTGTGTTTATTTTAAGAAGCAAAAGTCTTGTGGTTTATGGCTTAGCTAATACATGCTTCATGAGAATGTTAATGTATGCTTCATGTATGAAGCACAGAACTATATAGAAGTCTCTGACAGTTATTAGACAAGTCAAGATTTTGCCCTTTCTAATTTAAGTTTGACAATGGTGCTTCTCTGGCATGTAATAGTAACTTTTTTTTTAGAGGAATTCATCCAGCTATTGGCTGTTTTCAGAAGTGTTCAGTTGATATTATGCACATATACTTTTTATAGTTAGAAAAATTAGTAGGGGGTCCCATCAGACAAATGTCTTGCCTCCTGCTTTAGCCACAGAGACAAGTTGTGTTATACAACCCTGGATGGTTAGATCCACAACAAAAAATGTCTAGGTTCTGTTTCTGTTCCTAATAGTAGGATTTCTAATCATTAGTATTATTGTTCTTCATCTCAGAACAGCTCTGGATTACTTTTTTCAGGACAAATTCCTTCACTAGGGAAACACTTTCTTCTGAAAGTAGCATAGATGCTCACAGTGCTTAAGAAAAATAGTAAGAAGCAGCATGATTAATGATTGTTTCTGTGCAGCACTTGTCCTTTGTCTCGTCATCACAGATACTGAACTGTACTTCAAAAGTAGTAATTTATGCATAATTCTAAAGTGCATTTCTTAAAAGGAAGATGGTACCATGTTGAAAGCAGTCAGAACTCAGACCTGGCAGGGTAGGTGGAGGTGGACTAACTCTCCTTGACTTTTGTCTTATGTTAAGCTTGCTCCTGTGCTCCAATGCCTTACAGAAAGAGAGCAGATCTTTTCTAAATTGGTGCTGGTCATGTACTTAAATTTTGTTATGTAACAGTCTTTACTGGCTCAAGTAGTCACTCTTGGTAACTGTCTTAATATTCTAGGCTTTAAGGTCATCAAAAGTGCATTTTAGTTGTTTAATGTAGCTTCAGAAGAAAGAAAAAAGTGAATATTATGAGAATAACTGCAAAAGAGAAGAATCTTTGCTAGGATAGAAATTTATAGAAGAATTAAAAGAGCAAGGTGTACCAGGAAAGGAGAAATATAAGAGATGAAGCAAAGAGATGGACTTGCATTGCTACAGAAGGTGATTGAGAAGTAGTGGATGTGTGTCCAATGGAGAACACTGGGAGCTGAGATTTTCTGCATTCCTGCTTGCATCTCTAGTGCTCCAGTTCTTGTCTCTGCAGGGGGCTGAAGTGAAGTTTTCTTGAAGCTCACTGATACCTTTTCAGTGTGTTTCCAGTGCTTCTGCTGCTACAGCAATGGAGTGTTCACCTCCATTGAATAATCACTTCAGCCTTATTTATTACAACAAATTAGCAGCTTCTTTCAAGTAAAAGCTTTTTATGTTTGTTTGTAATGTAGCCTTTGCTGCTGAGGACCATTCTATGCTGACTGCCAAGGTTTATTTGAATGAAAAGTTGCAGTACTCGTTTGTTAAGCTGATGATCATTGAAGCTAGGGCAAACATTCATTAGCTTGAAAATTTACAATTTGTTACTTATTTTACTTTTCTTTTTTTCCTTCCACAAACACATGATAGATGGCAAGCAGCAAGTCCTGAGTTTGGGTATGGACATGCAGTTAGAATGGCTGACACTAGAAGAATTCCAGAAGCATCTTGATGGAGAAGATGAGAATCATGTATCAACAGAACCAATATCCAGTGGTGAGTATTTTCTGGCAAGAAAGGGTATTTCTCAGCTGACATTTCAAAAGGAAATATCCTATAACAACATTGAATTTATTTTCTAGCTCTCCTGAGAGATGCTGTTAAAAGTGGAGACTACATGACAGTGAAAATGGCGCTTTCTTCAAATGAGGAATATAATTTGGATCAAGAGGTAACTGTTGTGCAGTGGAAGTATTGGAAGACAGTAGCAGGGAAGAATACAAATTTTGATTTGTTTGAGAAGCTTTCCCCTCCTATGTTGTAGCAGATTTCCATCTCACCCAAGTAAAAAAGCACAGGGTGTCAAAAAGGAGTACAGGCTTGGAAGTTTCAGTATTTGTTATCCATTTCTTCCAAGAAAAAATGAAGTTTGATAGAACTCTCCCAGTAGCTTTCCAGCCAACTTGCCCAGTGTATTTAACTGACTGCATGTGCAACTTTGCATGCTATTAGGAACGATAACCGTCAGTACAAGTGACTGAAGTGTCACAACTGTAAAACATTGTACATGGGAAACAAAACTCTGAAAAGCCCAAAAACTTGCAAGTTGTTTGACACCACTTCACTTCATAATTAGTTTTCTGTTTGTCATCAGCTGTGTTCTTATTTGGTTTATTTCAAAGATCTATCTTCTTGTTAAATAGGATTGTAGTTCCAGTATTGATATTTTCACTGGTGATCTTGTGTAGCTGTGTTATGTAGCATTTTGAGAACTCCACATTATGCTAAGACTTCTGAGGTGTCGTAGGGAAGATGAGAACTGAACTACTGAGGCCAGCATGTGTTCTGTGAGTTGTAAGGTCTGGTGAAAAATGCAGGAATGAATGAGGAGACTGGCTGGTTAGAGTGTCCTTGTACTTACACTCTGATAAAATCAAAAAGCAGTGTTGTGGGAGCAGCTGACTTGAGCCATAGTGGTTTTTCTCCATGGGTGCTGACAGTCTTGCTGTCTTCCCCACCCTCAAATACCTTAAAGCCTTTCTTCCTGGTTCATTCTGGTTTTTCTGCTTCTTGTTCTGATCCTCAGAATGTTACAGATTTTGGAGCTCAGAGTGTGAGACCTGCGGACCAGAGAAGTGGGAGGTGATAGTTTGCTGCTATCTGGCAGCCATGTATGTGTGAATTCTTCTGCCAGGGAGGGAAATCTTTGTGAAACATGTTAATGCATTTGAAATTTTTGTCTTGCAGCTTTAATTTATCTTGAAGATTTTTGTTTGTTTGGTTGGTTTTTTTTCTAATGTTATTCGCATTTGAAATTTTTGTCTTGCAGCTTTAATTTACCTTGAAGTTTTTTGTTTGTTTGGGTTTTTTTAAATGTTATTTAGAATGTTACAGATTTTGGAGCTCAGAGTGTGAGACCTGCGGACCAGAGAAGTGGGAGGTGATAGTTTGCTGCTATCTGGCAGCCATGTATGTGTGAATTCTTCTGCCAGGGAGGGAAATCTTTGTGAAACATGTTAATGCATTTGAAATTTTTGTCTTGCAGCTTTAATTTATCTTGAAGATTTTTGTTTGTTTGGTTGGTTTTTTTTCTAATGTTATTCTTCTGTAATGGCAATGATTTTTTTCCCAGGACCCAAGTGGAATGACCCTGGTAATGCTTGCTGCTGCTGGAGGGCACGACGACCTTCTGCGGGTGCTGATCAGGAAAGGAGCTAAAGTTAATGGTAGACAGAAAAATGGAACAACTGCATTGATACATGCAGCTGAAAAGGTTGGCTTGGTTGTTGTTCTGTTTGTGGTTCTGAGCTCTTTTACTTCATGTTTAAAGGTGGTGCACAATTTTTTATCTTTGAATGATGCCTAAAAAGTAGTTAGCAAGATACAGCAGGGTGACTAATAATAATTTCAGCAGCTGTGGTTATTGTAGTATAAATAAGTTCTGATCACAAACCCTGCCTTGAGCAGAGCATGTCGTAGAAGGAAAAGTGGAGGCAGAGGGTATCTCTGAATTTTTTTGTCTGAGAGCTGAAGTTCTTGTGGTAGAATTGCTTGTTATGATATCTGGCTACACAGGATCCAAACTGGAGACACTTAGAAAATCTCTGATTAAACAGGATTTGGTATTTTAAAGCAATTGGGCAATGGACACAGTGGCAAGCTCTTCCCAAACTAAGACCAGCTAAAGCAGTAAGGTAGAGCAAGTCAGGGTTTCATGGGTGCACTCTTCTGTTCAGGTGGGTCCCTGTGCTTTCCCATGTACAGTAGATAGAAAGCCAGCAGGGAGCCTCATTCCAGTTTGGTGGCAGATGCAGATACACTGCTTCCTTCCTGTGATGTTTATTATTGCAGGATTTAGGAAAAAAAAAATGTAAGAACTGTAAATAATTGGGACTATCCACTAGCCTAAGTCTGAAATGCTCTTTATTAGCCATGGGAGAGAACAGTGTTAATTATTGTGCCTTGATTCATGTTTTCAATTCTATGGATGAATTTTAAGTAAATGTCATTTTATATTCTGAAGCAAAACCAGAATATTTTTTACTTACTTGTGGTGTGGGTTTGATTTGGTTTTTCCCCTAGAATTTTCTGACAACAGTAGCTATTCTCCTGGAAGCTGGAGCATATGTGAACATGCAGCAGAGCAGTGGTGAGACAGCCTTAATGAAGGTAAATTCTGTGTTTGTACTTAGATGGTATAATAGTAATACTTTTGTCAAACTAGTAAAACATAAAAACCTAGAATTGTAGAATTTGTAGAATTCATTTCAGGAACACATCCCATATTTGAAATAAAAATACCATTCATAGTTAGTCCAAGCA
This sequence comes from Passer montanus, assembly GCF_014805655.1. Lineage (NCBI taxonomy): Eukaryota > Metazoa > Chordata > Aves > Passeriformes > Passeridae > Passer > Passer montanus. The sequence goes on along the minus strand of NW_024368818.1, from coordinate 5,651,768 downwards.
GAGTTCTAAACCATTTCATGTACTGTAATATCCAAACAAGAAACACGGATGCCTTCAGCATGCAGCACTAAATGTGGCTCATCATCCTCTTCTGTTGTTTGGCTCAAAGAAATGCAGATGTGGTCTTCCAGCTGAGATAATCAGATTGTCAGCAGGAAGATAAAAAAATCCAGAAAGGAAAATCTTTCACTTGAGTGCTCCTGTGATTGGCACTTGCTGCTTTATTGCAGGCCAGAAATAAAATAGCCAGTTTACAGTCTGATTCCCAGTGCCTGTTCTGCACCATTATTCCCTCAGTCACAAAGGAAATCTTGATTTTAAAATTTTTTTTTTTGTAATGAGAAAATTCTAATACTCTTAAAACAGTCTGTGTTTATTATATGTTTGTTTGGTTTTTTTTATGTGGATGAATTTCACCAAAGTTCCCTTTTGGATGAAGTTGCTGTATTTATGTGTAGGCTGTTTGTGTAGTTTGTTTGCCAAAGAGGTTACAGAAGCTTTCCTGCCCAGACAATGTGGTATTGTTTCTGTTCTGCACTCTGTGAGGCTTAACAAGTGGGGATTTTGCATTTTCTCTGAAGACAACAACTCACTTGTGGTTTCCTCAGCCACTTCAATCCAAAATCTCTTCAAAATTTGGCTACTTCCATGAACCTCAGTCTTGACCTTTTTTAAAGTTTTTATTAGTCTTTGATGCACAGCTGCACAAACCAGTTAGCAATTACTGACTTGATAAGCCACTCTTCTTCAACCTTAGGAGTTTGATCATACTTTTTCTAGGAGAGAAGAAAGATCTTAGCACTCAATTCCTTTCTGTCAGGTGGTGTGAGATTTTTCTGGGGTTTTTGGTTTGAGGAAGGCAGGTGGGTTGTTCTGTTTATGGAGGATGATAAATTGGAGGTACAGATCCAAATTCAGAGCAGAGAGAAGTTTCAGAAGCTGTCTTCTGAAAGGTCTTACAGTGATAAAAATGTTGTATCTCGTGTGTCTTTTCCTAATTTATCTGAGTGAAGTGCTTGAAAACAAGTGACCAAGGCATGTGTTTGCTTTCTTCAAAGTAAAACTTTTTTTAGATTTTCCTGTGCTTTTGTTAAGTTTATGGTTGATATGCCCTGAAATTCTTACTGTAAGTAAGAGTGAACAGCCTTGAACATTTGTGCAGAGGATAACAGTGGCTTTCTGACATAGCTACATGCCTATCTGAGACAAATTCTGTAACTTTACTGCATACCCAAAATATTTTAAACTGAGATGCATAGCAAAACAGGCACTTGGAAACATGCCTATCTGAGACAAATTCTGTAACTTTACTGCATACCCAAAATACCATTTTAAACTGAGATTCATAGCAAAACAGGCACTTGGAGATTTTACTTGAATAATTTCTAAATAGTTCTACAGAAACACATTTACTCAGGTAAACAATTGCAAGAAAATTTGCAGTTACTGAAGTCCAGCAGATCAGCTGTTTTCACAGAACTTCTGGGATTTGCTTTCTCTGTTTTTTCTTTTCTAATTATGTCTGTGTGGTAATCCTGACTGTTGCTGCTTCTGTAGGATTGGGTCTGTAGTATTGCCCGGATAAAGATAAAATATTTGTGGAGTGTGTTCCCGAGTTTCAAGCTATGCTACCATTCACAGAGCAAATAATTAAAGTTCTGAATTGTAACTAATTATGGATTTTCATTCACTTGTGCAGTTCTGCTTACTATCATGTATGCTCTGTTCTGATGGGTTTGTCATTGTTTTCTGTCCTTCCATCTTCTCCCTTCCCACCCAGGCCTGTAAAAGAGGGAACTCTGACATAGTGCGGCTCATGATTGAAAGTGGAGCCGACTGCAACATTTTGTCCAAGCATCAGAACAGCGCCATGCATTTTGCTAAACAGTGCAATAACGTTCTGGTGTATGAGCAGCTCAAGAGCCACTTGGACACGTGAGTAAAATGTACTTGGAAGTTTGTTCTGCTGAAGTTTGCAGTGCTAGGCATGCCGTAATTCTGGTTTAACTCAAGGAAAATGCCAGGAAAGCAAACATACCTGATTTGGGCAGAAAGCTAACTAATGAATCATGTGAAATCAAAATTATGTGAGCTAGCAGAATTGGTATACACTTGCTCAAACACTGAATAAAAGCATGGAAAGGAGGAAAAGGTAATTCCTAGAAGAGAACGATTCCTTTAACTTAAGATACAGCAATCATGAAAACTTAGAAGTGTGTAAGCACTGAACCATTGAATGTACACTCTTAGTATGGCATGCCAAATAAAATACCTTGCTAGAAAAGATGGGAAAAGAATCAAAACAAAAGAACACCAAGCAGAAACACCATGAAAAGTCTGTGCAGGCAGTTGTGGTGTTGTTGGACCTTTAAATGCCAGCTATGAGCTGAAAGTGCCAGGGATAAAGCTTTCATGCTAATAGATAACAGAAGTCATCATCATTATCATGCAGCAAAATGACTGAAGAGCAGTGCAGTGTATGTGACATGTAAAGTGTTGATGTCATATGGTCATGACAAAATATACTGAGCTAAACTGAGACAAACATACACAGAAGGAGCAAGCTCTCCAAATATCCATTTGGAGGATTGTAGTTAATGCATATGGGCAGAAAATTATAACCAGTAATCTCTAAATTTGGGGAAGACTCAGGGAGGGTCTCGAGGCTTCTGCAGCAGGTGAGATTTTGCCATGAATGTATAGTTAGTGCTGGAAAAACACTGTCCAAATGCAAGATTTTTTCTTCTTCAATGATGATTTAGTCCTAGTGATTCATCTACCATGAATGTATAGTTAGTGCTGGAAAAACACTGTCCAAATGCAAGATTTTTTTCTTGTTCCATGATGATTTAGTCCTAGTGATTCATCTATGTCATCTAAGACAATCCATCAAGTAGTTTGTAATCCAAACTTACTCTCTTCCAGTTTATAGAAAGCCCTGGCTGTTTTTTGCCTCATATCTCTTGTGGTTCCCATCAGCTGACTTCTTAAGTCTGTCTTTACAGAAACTGCCTTTTAATGGTCAATGTGTATCAGTCATAAAACACCTGAAGTGACAGGGTTAAGGGGATGGAGTCAGGTTGGTTTTAGTGGTTCCCAGTGACTGGACAAGGGGCAATGAGCACAAACTGGAACACAGGAGGCTACCTCTAAGCATCAGGAAATACATTTTTCCTGTTGAGGGTGATGCAGCACTGGCACAGGCTGCTCAGAGAGGTTGTCAGGTCTTTGGAAACTTTCTAAAGATACCTGGACACTGTGAGGTTTCTGGCAGCCCACCTGTCAAGCCTGTCGAGGTCTCTTGTGGATGACAGAAAAACACCAGAGGCTATCAGCCACTCCTCCCAGTTTTGTCTCACCTGCCAAAGTGCTGAAGGTTCTCTGCACCATCCACCGGGACATTAATGAAGCTGTTGAACAGGACTGGACCCAGTAGTGACCTCAGGGTGCACCAGCAGTGACTGGTTTCCAGCTGGATTGTGTGCTGCTGATTTTTGCTGAAGTAACATGTTTGGATCCAGTTTCATACCAGGAGGAAAGTATTGTGATGCCACTGTTTTTAGTGCCCTGTAAAGTTTGAGGTGCTGTAGATCACCATATCAAACTTGTGTCCTGAGCAGATGAACACTATAAGGAATTTTTTTCTCTTGTAGAATGCTTAAAAGTAAAAATGCTAAAAGCATAAATGATTTTTGCTGAAGTAACATGTTTGGATCCAGTTTCATACCAGGAGGAAAGTAATGTGATGCCAATGTTTTTCTCTTATAGAATGCTTAAAAATAAAAATGCTAAAAGCATAAGAACTAATAATTATTTTTCAGAAATTAGAAACCTGTTGAAGAGCAGGTGGGTGAATGGAGTGGATGAATGAAGTACCCTGATTCTTGCCTAGGGGAGCAAATCATGACTTGTTAGTTAAGGTTTTGAAGGCAACAGCAAGCATGCAGGATAGATAAGTGATCTGGTATCTGCTGTTCAGAGTAGCAAGACTTTGTCACTCATTCACTATTTGATGCCTTTCCAGTTTGTTTCCTCTTTGACATCTACCACCATCAGTTTTGGCTAATCTAAATAAAGAGTTTTGGAAGATCTTGACCATGTAGTTTTGCCAGTGAAGTAGCAGTTGAAATTAAATATTGATGATTGCAAAGTGATGTCTGGGGGTATCACTGTGCCGATGTGAACTGCACAGGGAGTAACACAGCTCTTGCTAATTTGGGAAGCTTTTAGACTCACTACCTGAAAATACCAGTTCAGTGATTTTTGTCAGTTAAAAAGGAGGACAGTATAGTGGTAGTGAAGCTGAAAATAAAATTATTAAAAGGTCAAAATGTGAAATCAGGAAACAACAACAGAAAATATCCCAAAACCACGAGACAGGTTCTGCAGGCCATCCTCCTAAATGATCTAGTGATAGATTTGAAGTGGGAGAATATTTTTGCACAGCAAAACTGAACCATGGATCTCTTTGTTGCAGAATGCTGTGGTCACAAATACATGGGATTTTAGAAGGGATTAAGTAGATCTGAGGAGATGGGATTTGGTTGCAGTTTCTAGTTTTGGATGGCTCTTAATCAGATTGCTAGAAAATAGGACAGTGTACCAAAAAAGAACTACTGTTTAATTTCTCATATTTAATATGGCTTTGTCAAGCATCTGGAAAATAGCCTACATGGGCTTTGGGGCTTGCTTAGGCATGGTAGTTCTTGTGGTTTCTTTCCAGTGAAACACTGAACTTTTAGATTCTGCAGATGATAGTCTGAGTTAGCAGGATGGGGAAGTGTGTTTGAATAATAACTGAAAAGCTATAAAGCTGCCAGAGGCGGGACCTCTGCTGTGCTGAAGCACTTAAAACCCATTTGTGACCAAGAAGCTTTCTGAAGGGGATTACTGAGCAATCTGCCTGCAAAGGTGCTAGACACCACTCAGTTATGTGGTCTCTCTTTGAAGGCTGGGCTGCCACTCCACCTGCTTCCCTAACTTCCCAAAAAACAAACAAAACTCCCACTTTGCCTGCCTTTTAGTGGTAGAATGACTACATTTGCACTATTTTATTCGCAGAGTTCAACTTGGAACTGCATTTTTCTAGTAGTATTGTCAGTAAAACTATACAGGGATGTATACTTCTTTATTTTTACTTGCAGGCAGATTGATAATTCAGTCAGGCTGGGAAAGTGAGGATGTCTGTTTAGCCACCAGGTATACATTGATGTCTGTGGGATATCTTTCTGTATATAAAGCCTTCAAAATATGTGGTTAGTAAGATCCTTTCTTTTAAAGCTACTGCAGTGCATTTGTATTAACGTGGTTTTTTTTGGACCCAGAAGTTGAATTGTACAAACAGATTGCTGATAAAATACTTTATTAACAAAGTATTGGGACCTGTGGTTCATCTATGCATAAATGTTAGTGAGGAAGGCATTCATTCCTGAAAAGCAGGAATCTAAAAAGGTGATCTGGAATCCTTTTTTTTGCATGTGTGTAGGTCAGCTCTCACCAAGCCTATGTCTGGTAAAATAATTCACTGTGTGCAGCACAGGCCTCACTTGTTTGGTCTTTCAGGCTCTCAAGAGTAGCAGAAGATACCATCAGGAATTACTTTGAAACTCGCCTTGTTTTGCTGGAGCCGGTGTTCCCAATCGCGTGTCATTGTCTCTGCGAAGGGCCAGACTTTTCACTGGATTTTAACTATAAACCTCCACAAAATGTGCCAGAAGGTAGGGAGGGGTTTGTTGTTGTGGTGGGGGTTGGGTTTGTTGTTGTGGTGGGGGTTTTGTTTGTTTAAAAAAGTTCTAAAAAAATGTTTAAATCATGTCTTAAGTTATCTATGCAAAATTATTTTTGTATGACTTTGCAGTACATCACATTAAGAATGCTCTGATTATGGAACATAAGGAGAGCAATTATATTTTGATGTATTATGGGTAGGGTTTATGTGTATTATTTTTTTAAGACTTTTTAATTGCCACGTGCAGAGTGTCAGCTTCTTTCTGTTCATGGGTTACATTAGCTCAGTGACGGGCATTATAGGAAAGGAGTGGTTTACCTTTACCTTAGAATTAATGATTCAGGAAAATCTAGGCTTACTAGATTACTAGAGAAGATGTTGTGGTGGATCCTTTGGTTTCATGGACAGTAGGTCATGTGCTGAAGGCTTGGAATGTATTCCCAGCAGTGCCCTGAGACAAATGCAGTCTAGAAATTCTAGGAAAAGGAAGCAGCTGCACTCAACTTTGTTTTGCCCACAAACCCTTTGAAAAAGATGGGAATCAAATTCCCAAGGTATTTGGGAATGTTCTGTTATTCTTCCAGGAATTCAGATGCTATTCTCTGCTGCTTGGCTTATCTAAGTAATTTTTTATGAGTATATCAGGGAAATGTCTACTGATACTGATTTTTCTTAAAGTGATAAATCAGTGTGACTATTAGAATCCACTTAAACTGAGATTGAAAGTGGGTATGTCTGCTCTGTTTTCAGAGTTATTGGATAGGTCATCCAGTTCTTATTATAGATATCCCATCTTTTAGAATTAAGAAACTTAATGTAAGTTTGTGTATTAAAATGAAACATTTGTGGGTAGTTCAAGTTGCTGCTTATTGAATTCCAGCATGGTTCATAAAGATCCATAATGTCTGGGCTCAGTTGTCTGTTCTCTTGACTAGACCCAAACCACACTAAATTCCACTCTCTTTGGGTAAACCTGAAACCACAGAAGTGAACTGTGCTGAGGATTGGTGTTTCCATTTTACGTTCCTTTCTATTAGCCACATAAAATTATTTCTGCTGTGAAAAGTCCTTAATTTGGTGACCAAGCCAGTTGTTTTCTGGATCCACTGGTTTGGGAAATGGAATTTTTGCATGTTGGTTTGTTTATATATATATACACACACCATATAATGGTTTTTATTTATATGTATTTGCACCTGTCTTCAAAGGTCCAGTGTGCACAGTTCTAGATAACGGATCTAATTTCAAATTCATGTAACTGAATTGTCTTCCCTTTCAGGATCTGGAATTCTTCTCTTCATTTTCCATTCAAATTTCATCGGTAAAGATGTTGTTGCTCGGCTCTGTGGACCATGCAGTGTACAAGCTGTGGTTTTAAATGACAAATTCCAGCTCCCTGTATTTTTGGTAAATCTTTTCATATGGCAAATTGACTGTAAAACTACTTCATGAAGTCTTTATAGAGCAGCCTGGGAAATCTCAGTGCCGCAATTTGTATTTGTGATGAAACATACTTTTTATCATGATGATGTTTTTCTAAAATGAAACTTAATTTTCTTTGGATATGGAGAGAACTATAAAGTTTGCTTGTACTGGGTTCCATAAAAATTTATGACATAAAAGTTAGGGACATAGTGCTGGACAACCTGATTCTAGGTGGCCCTGCTTGAGCAGGGGGTTGGATTAGATGCCCTGGAGAGATCTTCTCCAGCCTCCAACCTTCTGTGATTCTGGGACTGAGGCTTCATCTCTAATTTTTGAGAAGCCTCTCATATTTTTGACCCAAGTAAATTCTTAAATATTTTCTTAACAACCTACCTCAAAGTTCTAGTAATTAATTTCTGGTTGGTTTTTTTAATCCATTAAATGTGTCACTTTGCACAGTGTTGAAGTCCTCTTGTTTTCTCAGTCATTGCATCAAAGGTTCATACACAATGTTCTTTCCAAAAAAGCATAATGAAAATGTTATGTTGTTAATCCTCTTACACAGCTCTTCGAGCCATAACCTACCATTAACTTAGTCCATTTTTTTTTCCTTGTAGGACAGTCACTTTATTTATTCCTTCAGCCCTACTGCAGGTCTTAACAAGCTTTTCATACGGTTGGCAGAAGCTCCTACTGCCAAGGTACAAAATGTTCTCAAAATTAAATGTGTCTGTTCATTTGTTGTACTCTTCCATAGTCTGAATGCTTCTAGCTGTATGTTGCAAATGTAAAACTTAAAAGATTTTCCTCTGTCTCCTCATCCCCATTTCCATCAGTTAGTTACATCCTGTGACATAGTCAGAACTTGGGAACATTGCCATGTGTTAGTTCTGTTATAATTAATAATTTTTATGTTGCTGTCAGAATAATTCATACACTAGAATAAACTAGTTCCAGCTAAACATCTTCTCCATCTATATTGTGAATTTGATGACTGAAAGATACATGGAGTGGCCACCTTTTTTTTTTGCATACAGATGTTTTTTTGTGTTGGAAATATTTACTGGGATGTGCACTCTGCTTTTAAATAGTCTGTTGCATTTTACAGGTGGTTTGGGACAATATTCCCCACTACATGTTGCAAGATGAATCCTGTTCTGGTAGCATTTATTTTATCCTAGAAAGACATAGTAGCATATTTTCCAGTTCTTCAGATTTAAAAGTTGCACTGAAGTTATACTTTTAAATGTTTTATTGTGCTTTCTTTTAGTTTCGTTTTTAAGTGGAAAAAGGTGTATTCAGATGGAAGTATATGTTTATCTGGTTCAGATTTGGGTCTAACTTGTTCAAACACCACCTGATGCTGCAGTATTCTACTGGAGTGCTTTAACAAGCCATCCATATCTCAGTAGGGCTACTATAAACTGATTTTATTAAGGACTTTGTAATTGCTCTTTTTTCCTTTCTTAGTCAGTAGCAGTTGTGTGCCTTTTCTTGTGCCACATCAGGAGTGCTTAACACAGTAATCACCCCTGGCCAGCACTGATAGGGAAACCTTTGTTTTCTTTTACAGGTAAAGCTCCTCATAGGAGCTTACAGAGTGCAGCAGCAGTGACCTCCGAGCATGCCGAGTGGCCTGACACTTTTTTGGATATACTTCTGATTCCTCTCTCCAGAGACTGACAAAGCAGTTTGGAACTTTTTGGCACCACACTCTGAAGACTCAGTTGCCAGCTCGCCGCTCGTTGGCAGTCACAGGAGTGTGTGTTGGAGAGCAGTTGAATACGCTGCACTGGTGGGACAGGGTTGTCAGCTTTTTTTACTTTGTACAGATGTAGATGTAAGTATTTGTGCCAATACATATAACTCTGTTTTTCTTTAACTTGTGGAGTCCAGACTGCGTATTTCCGCTTTTCCACAATGTGGAATGGTGCATATAAGAACTATTTAAGGTAATTACATGAAATGTCTTTTTTAAAGATCTTCATTTGTAAACTAAAGTTTTCTACTTACGATAACGTTTCTATGTGAAATGCAGACCTGTCATATTATTGGAGCCATGGGCAGAAATTACACTTTAAAATGACTGCATTAGGTTCAACTTTTAAGTTGCTGAGGGCTGTGTTCTGTTTTAAAACTGCTCATGTTCCTGTCTCTCAATGAGACACCAGTCATGCTTAGAGTGATTCCCTCGGAACTAACAGAGTTCAGTCTGCAGGTATGAACAAAGACACCTGGACAGGCTCCATCCACAGAGGGTCACAGTTAGGTTCCCAGTTAAATCTCTGCTTAAACCTGCTTTGGTATTAGAGAAGCAACTGGTAGTTTTACAAACATCTTAACTTTTCAGGTCTTAGTTGACATCGGGAAAAACAAACAACAGCTGAAAATAGCAAACCAGAAAGCTTGTAGCTACCTTCAGTGTCCAGGCACTGCTTTTTGTAGATAAGAAGATATATAGAGAATTTCAGATGTGCTCAGCCTGACAGATGACAGAACACATGTTGTCCTTTACTTCAGAAATTCAGTTCCTCAGTGCAAAAAGCTGCTATCTTTTTATTTTATTATTATTATATTATTGTTTTATTTAAATGACCCATTTTATCAGATGACAGCAGTTTTGTAATGGTCCTGTGCTGTAAAATATAAATGTAATACTTCTGCATGGAGTATAGAATATTTTTCTTTGTAAAGTAACCAACATCTTGAAAGGTAGGAAAAACCAAACCAGATCGTGCCTTTGCTGTTCTAGTTGTCATGTGTAGTTTACATGCCACTACGTGCCTATATTATTAGCAAAACTATTGTGCATAAATTCTTGATGATTTTGACTGCTCACCATCAAAATGGTGCAGCTGTATGAAGTATCCTTTTAAGAACTGTGATTTTTTAATATAAAGTTCAGTTAACCAGTTTTTAATTTTTGGTTCTTGAAGTTTTAAATCTTTCATATTCAAGAGATGCCAAATGAGTAACAAAATATAAAGTTCAGTTAACCAGTTTTTAATTTTTGGTTCTTGAAGTTTTAAATCCTATTCAAGAGATGCCAAATGAGTAACAGAGGACACAATTTTTGCGGAATGTCACATTAAGCTATAAAAGATAAAAAACTATAAAACTAGAACAGCAGCATGACGTAGAAATACTCATTTCTGTTTTGATTTAGAAGAGTTGCTTATGTTTTTGCACAGTATTGATGAAATCTTAACAAATTTGGGTTTTGAACAGACTTTATACCTCCACCTCTGAAATATGTTAGATACCTCACTTTGCTAAGTGTGAACACCTGAGATGCATGAAAAGCACTGGCTGAGAATCAGGTACGTCACTGCCAACACTTAGGACTTTGTGTAGCTGAAATTTTAGTCACTGTGCATAACCCTGGATGATGCATAAGGAGAGGGATGCTCGTGTTTCCTTATGCTGGAGTGCCAGGTTCCATCTACGTGGCTGCCCTCGCAGTCACTGCGGCGCAGGACGTGTGGCAGCACAGCGCGTGTGCGACAAGCTCTGTGCAGCACCTGCCACTGGGAAATGCTGGAGCTGCTCCAGGCGGGGATAAAAGGTGTTTTGAACAAATGTCCAAATGATAGAGATGCTATTTAGAAACTGTTGTACAGTCTAACCTAAAAATGTCTAGTAATGCTCCAAGAGTTGATCGAGCAAGTAGTTTGTCAAAGGCTGTTGATTTGGGGAGTTGTTTTGTTTTTTATCTTGAGGCACTTGGGAGAGAGAGGAGTTCTATAGAACATGGGAATGAAATCTTGGTTTCATGATGCTTTTATTAGGGATGGATATTTTGCAGCCATCTTTCTCTTTTAGTTGGCAGTATAAATCCAGAATCCCTGTTGAAGATGCATAAGAAGTGTATGAAAAGCTGTTTGAAGCTGGGTTTTGTCCGTTCTTATTGTATGGGTTTTGTCCGATTGCTGGAAAAGGTTTTGGTTGACAAAGGATGAAGAGAAAGTAGTTACAATAAAAACCAATTATTTAGGCACTGTGGAGAAATACCTGTGAAGTACTTGCTCAGTTTCTTCTTGCTGCCACCAGCAAGGGCTGCAGCTGCAGTTCCCATGATGTGCAGTGGTAGCAGATGGTTCTGAAGGCTCAGGGGAACCTTCAGTGCTCCAGCACCAGAGCTGCTGTTCCTGGCTTCTTTCACTGGTGCTGAAGGTTGGTGGGTGATGCAGCTGACCATGTCACAGGTCTTCTGTGCTTTCTGCACCCATTTGCAAAAACAAGATGGTTTTTGATCAGTCTGAATTTAAAAAAGCCGTGTACTTTTCACCTTCTGTCTTAAAATGTTTGAGTGAGGGACAAAGACAAGTTTGGAAAAAAACTACCTGAAAAAGACACCACACACTACAAATCTGAGCAGAACTGAGGCAGCAGGAAAAATTAAGCTTTAAAAGGGTTTCTCAAATCTCAGCTACCTCAAGTATAGCAGCCAGCAGGAAGGGACCAGGCAGAAAATGGTTCTTTCTGATTTTAGGTCACCTGTTTTTCCACAGCAAACCAGTCATGCATGGTAGCTGCAAATGAATCTTTTTCCAGAATGTCTGTAATCCTTCTGAAGTGTAAGGAGCTCCTCTATCAGTTACTGGTGGCACTGGTGCAGTTAAGAGTAGAGGGGTCAGACCTTCCCATTGTCTCCCTCTGTTGCTGTGCCTCTTGCTCTTAAAGGAAGGCACTGCTCTGCTGCTGAGACACCCAACCCATGTGTATGGGGACTGAAGACATTGTCACACACCCAGGGAGATGAGGGCCTGCTCTAAAACTGGACTCACTGCAGCTGTGTGGGCATGGGCCAGTAGAGCTTGAGGGGACAGGATTACCCATGTGGTGACATCTCAGTCTGTAGCACAGACTCACACTTCTGATGAGAAGTCTTGCACCCTGAAGCTGTTACTTGTATGGACCTTTCCTAGCCAAGAACAGTTTGATGAATTTGGGAAGAAGGCCCTGTTAGGTTTGTTGCAGCAGCTGCATGCCTTACACTGAATACAGCACTCCAGGGGGAGGGGGGAAGGTGCTGTCCCTGCCCCTCCCACCTGTAAAGGTTGTGCTGACAGAGTTTTTCTCAAAAAGGCTTTATGATGTCACGTGAGACAACCCGCATGGAAAAGCTTGCACAGGAGATTTAAAGGCTTTGGATGTTCCCTCACCTTCATACATCTGTCAACTCTGCTGTGTCAGTATCAGAGTAGTTCTTTCAGTGAGTAGCAGGATTAAGATCCCTAAAACCACAAGTGAACCTCCAGACCAGGTCCCCTGCATCCACCCTTCCTGAAACCAAATTATTAGCTGGAAGCCCCCAGTGGTTCCACACTGGAGAGGGTGCAGGTAAGTACAGCCACACAGTACTGCTTTGCACTGTTTTTATTAGTGGTATGGTGCAGTACTTCCAAGCACTGAAACAGTGGTACAAAACTGCCAGTGTACTGAGCACCACTGCCATGAGCCTGGCTCCATCTTCGCTATGCCCTTGTCTTACACAGCCAGATTAACAGGATCTCTTAACCACCCTCACCTCCTGTTCTCCAGCTGGAAAAACCCCTGCTGCCTGGCCCCATGGCTCCTGTGCTCCACAGCCTTCTGACTGCCCGTGGCTTCCACAGGGTTTGTTCCCACATCATCTTGTCTTCAAGAGCCCAGAACTGGGTACAGTGTTCCAGCTGCAGTCTCAGAAGTGCTGAACAGAGAGATTGCTCTTCTGTCTCTTGCTCAGCCATGATCTTCTAATGGAGCCCAGCGTGGGGGTGGACACCTTCATCTTCTCTTGTCCCTCGGGACCCCAGATCAGCCTCTGCAGAGCTGCTTCGCCACCAGGATCTACAAGTGCATCAGCTTAGTTCAGTTCCCACTGCAGGATTTAACTGCATGAGGTTCCTGTCAAATCTTCAATTCATGTCCACTGCATTGCTGATTTCGGGAAATAAAAAAATAAACATCCTGTTACTCATTTAATTTGAAACAGTTTTAGAATAGTTGTAGAAATTTGATGAAAACCCTCGTGGTATTTTACAGGCCAGTGTTCAAATCACATCACATAAAATTAATATTTCTTCCTTCATGTTTTTTCATCTTTTTATTGAGCTACATTAAGACAGCAGGCATTTGTAGCATAACTCCCTACTCAACAACACAGACAACTTACTCCCCTCTGATTAGCAAGCATTTCCTTCCAGTTCTTTTCAGCTGTCACTGGCTCATACCATATTTCTCTTGTTTTCATATTCTTCTAAACTACTGCAGCATAAACAATGCACATTACTGCTTTTTCTTTAAACCCTACCACTCTCCTATTTTTTGTCATATATTGTAGGGCTTGAACATTTTTTCTTACTTTTTAAAAGGCTTTTTTTAAAGTCCAACAGCAATCAGTTAAACCAAGGAGCAGTCATTTAATGTATCATTTACTCTTATTATTCTTGTAGAACATACAAACTTTAATCCTTTTAGTTACACCCATTTCCCTTAACACTGCTGTTTCTAGAAGGAAAATCTGCTGGAGTGCAGTCTAGATGAAAAGGGCATCAGTACCTCAGTTACACATCAAAGTAGGCCAACATCAGCTTTACTATGAAATGCTGGACTGGCACCACCTTCTGTGCCAGAGGCTGAAGACAGTAACAGCACACAAGCTGTAACTGGTCTACTCAAGTAGGAAGAGGACTTGGAGCTCACAAGCAGATGTATTCACATTCTTCTCATGTCTTTTCCGAGCTGAGGTATTGGTGGGGGACACACCACCTCCAGGCTGGGTTCTATTTTGTCATTTCAAACAGCCCTTTTCCCTCAGGTCTCACAGGTCCATCCAGCTTGTCTGCAAGCACAGAGAAAACAGCTTAACTGAGAATGATCAGTTTGTCCTACCTTCAGCCATGTGTGACAGATTTAGTTACTCTTTTATTAGATAACAGCATTATTTGTTTGCCCGAGAGCACTGAGAGCTACAAGAAAACAAAACAAACAAACAAAAACCAACAACAACAAAAAAAAAAACACAGGAAAAAACAAAGGGAAAAAAAAAACCAAACAACCATTCATGCATCAAGCACAAATAGAATACTAACAAACTGAAATCTGAGTACAAATTGTACCATTACAGGAGTTTTTAGCAAGTGACAACACGATTATATTCTCACCCTCATGGTCCCTGTAAGTCCAAGGTGTAGAGCAGCATTTTGCATGTCATGACAATGTAACAGCTTCAGTTCTGAGGGTGGGCAGCCACCAGCAGCTTCCCTTGAAACCTAATGCATTCAGTGGAGAGGAACATTTCCAAGAAGTTAGTATGATTCAGGCTGAGGAGTTACAAGAGACACTTGAGTGATATCTTCCTTGCAAGTGTGCTGTTTGTCATCAAAGTAGAGCACTTAAGAGTAAAATGGCTAATAACAGAGCAACACATCAGCAAATATAGTTGGATAAAGAGCTGAGAAATGCCAGCAATTTTTCAGACAGCCCTGCTTCAGCTGAGGCAGCTGGATCTCCCTCTGTTCAGGAAGCCCAGGAGCAGGCAGCCTGGCACAATACTCAACACAAATTCCTTAGGCCATTATACTTGGTCAGCCAGATTCACAGTCTGAGGTCCACACACAGGAATGGGGGAAGAGGAAGAAAGGTTCTTATCACTTCATTGAGACAAGGAGTTGTTATTTAGCCAGTAAAAGGAACACTTGTATCTCCAAGGAACCTTGACCACCCCTTTTTCCCTTCACAGGAAGGAAACTGTAAACTGACAGAAAAATTCTGAGATGCCTGGGAAATCTGCCAAACACTGAGCCATTTGGGAACCTCTTGTACACAGCAGCACTATCATATGTAGTGACAAGCAAGACTGAATTCCAGTGGCTACATGGTCAATACAAAATGTCCTCTGGATTAAAGAAAAAAAATTTGAATCAAACTCAAAAAATTAGGCATTTTCTGTTTTACTACTACTGTTCTGACAAAGAGCTTTAGCTGTTTGTCTTTTTTAGATTTTGTGAGCAAATGCTTGTAACTTGCTTATTTCAGTAGTCTGGTTTAATATTGCAAATTGCTGTGTGATAATTTTTATACTGTGATTTTACTAAAACTACAAAATAATGGGACTCCTTAGTTAAGGGCAAAAGCAGAACCACAAAAAAAGGTGTGCAACAACTTTCCCACCTCGTCAGCGCCCCTTCCAGTGCTAAGAACATGACAGGGTCCAGGTTAGGTAACACAAACTGGACAAGTCACACGTGCTGAGCTTGATGGGATGCTCCCATGAGCGCTGAAGGAGCTGGCTGCTGGCCTTGCAAAGTCACTCGGCATTGCTGACAGAGTGTGGCAACTAGGAGAGCTGTGCAAGGACCAGGGGAAAGCAAAAGTCACTCAATCTTCAAGAATGGCAAGAAAGAGGACCCGGAGAACTACAAGCCCACGGAAGGTGATGGAACAACTACTCCAAAAAAACCCATTTGCAGACCAAGAAGGGCAAGAAGGTAAGTGGCAGCAGTCAGCATGGATTTACAACTAGGTCATTTGCAAATTCTTAAGGATCCCAGCTGGAGAGCCTCTGGTGAGGTGACAGTTCAGTGGACATGGGGAGAGCAGTGGGTATTGTCTGCCTTGGCTTAGGTAATCTTTTGACACTGCCATAGTATCTCCAGTTATCATTTTGATCCTGTCATGATACTGACAGACTACTGATAGGCTCAGTGACCATGAGGGGGACTAAAAACCAGCTGAAGGCACCAGCTTAGAAGGTTGTCAGTGACATGAACTCCTCTTGGACTTGAGTGAATAGCAGAGTATCCCTGTACTGAGGCAGTCCTTTGCAGGATGTTAATTTCTGCCCTGGTTGATAGGAAACATGTCCTCAGCAAGTCTGCAGGTGACACAAAGCTGAGAGGAGTGGCTGCTAAGGCCATAGTGTCATGCCACCATCCCATGATCCCTCAACAGGCTGGAGAAATGGGCTTACAGTATCTCATGAAATTCAACAGAAGGAAATGCCAAATCCTGCACCTGGGGAGAAACAGACACCAGGACAGGCTGGAGGCCAGGTGGCTGGAGTGCCCCTTTGCAGGTAGGGACATGGTGGCCCTAGTGAACACCAAGCCAAAGAGCCACCTGGAGCAAAGAGCGCAACCTGACCACAAAGGCATCCACATGGCATCCTGGAAAGATGCCAACACGTGGAGAGAGATGATCATCTGGTCTGAACCCCTGCCATAGACAGGGACACCTTTTACATGTGATTACAAAACAGATAAATTGTTCTGGTCCTTTATATTTCTAGTTCTCTTATTTACTTTTAATACAGCTACAGAGACAGCTCTGAGTCCTTTTGCTAAGCCAAACAAACACAGAGGAATTAACACAAGTTTCTCTTGCTTTACCAGTAGAACTTGCAGATCTTGGTCAAATTCACCAGTGTTTAAATTTACTTTTAAAAAATAACTGGTATTTTGGAACTACCAGAACTATCAAACTTAGCTGCATAGAACCCCCTTTAAAACCTTGCTGTCAGGCCCATTGAGATGCTGTCCACAGTCAGGGCAGATGGCACTACACACCTGTGTGGCCCAGGCTTCCCAGAGTGCATGGACACCTCCTTCCAGACCACAGCCCTCTGATTAATGCCAAAGACTTCAGAATCAGTAACTCCTGTGTTGGTTGTACAAACAATCAGGAGTCTGAATGCAATGTATCAGTAACAACCAGCAGCTCAGACATGGCATCATATTAACATGGCACTATGGGGTTTGGATGGCTGGCCAGAGCTTGAACTGACTGCTAGAGGCTGTGTGCATATGCTTAAAGTCCTTTAAAAACATAACACATGGCAGGAATTATGCCAGGAATTACATTATCTGAAATCAAATATTAGTTGAAGTGTAGAAGCACAACTACATCAAATCACAAATCTGAACAAAAAGTTCTGATTCCAGTAACTGCTGGATAAAGCCATATACCTTAATACGTACCTTGTACTAAAACCTGGTTTAGGATTCCCTTTTGTCTGTATAAGGTAGCAGAAGGATTCTGCACAAGCCAGTCTTCATCTGCATTTTTAAGATTTTAATAGTAACCTAAAAAAATAAAGAGACAGTAAATAACTGACATTTCAAGCAAAAGGGAAAACACAATAGCTTCTCATTTCAAAAACCCATTATATCTGAAGTAATAAACCATAACAAAACTTCCAATTACCAGAAAAAAATCCATTTATTCTCTACTCATTCTTACCACTTAGTTCTTTCTCCACAGATTTTATTTCAATTTTTACTACCTCAGTAGTTAAACAACAGCTGTTGCAAGAACATTAACAAGTTCCTAGATTTTCATATTTTTGCTTGGAGTAGATTAACTGCAGTTCTTCTCCAAAGAGCCCCAGGACATTTCCCTTTGGAGGTTTTCTAAAACATATGTATTTCACGTGACAGAAGACATTCTAGGCCTGCCAAGGCACGTGGTGAAAGTGGCATTTCATCCTTCTAATATTAGTGTCACTAAAATGATTGGGATCCCTGCACACAACACTGAGTCATTAGTGACACTTGAGAACTAACAGCTCTCACTGCATTCTCCTCCTCTTTCTGCAGCGTGTAGTTGTACAGCCATTATTAATTAGGGGCAAAGTTATCTATCAAAATAATATACCTGAACTGCACTGGAGTAAAAAACCATCTCACAACAGAACTGCATAATGCATCATTAAAATACAGTGTAATACTTCCAGCATTAGAAATTGATGCAAAAGTTTAGGACTTCAGTAATTTTATGACTTCTGCAATCGATTGGCTTGTATTTGCAGTAAGTGGTATCCACCTTCACAGTGTCTTCTCATAGAGTACACATGCAGAACAATATCCAAAGTGTTTAAAATTCAACAGCTCCATGCCCCAGCCATTCAGGCTTCCAAAGAGCTCTCACCTGTAGACACATTCCCTCCTCCCAGAATTAAAATCGCCTCTCTTCCATAAATGCCTCTGACTTCAAGTAAGATGTGAGCACTGCAATGTTTGACAGGCTTGGCATAATCCCTTATTCAGGGATACACAGAAACGTGTTGCAGAACCTGAGAGCTCTAATGAAATATCTAGGGAGAAGACTGCCTGGAAAGGTCCTCATTACAACAGCACAAAGGGGTGCAGAACTCCCCATACTCTCAAGTAAAGACTTGTTAAAATTATTCTCCAGCATCTTGAGGTCTTCTTTTGATGACCATACAACTTAGCACACCCTGCAATTTATCACAGAAAGAATTCCTTTGGAAAGCCACACACAGGTTGCACCTTTCAGACTAGCTTCACTTTAGGAGCAGTCCCAAAAGGCAACTCAAGAAGTGACATATGTGTAAATTACAACACACAACCACAAACGTTTACAATAAAGGTAACATTTACCTTATCAGACACAGCTGAAAACAGGCTGAGGCTTGCAGCTCAGAATAAATACCATTTAAAGTTGGCATGATTTAATGTCTGAGTCCTATTAAATCAATTCTCCCATTTGGGTACTTTTTATGTCCCCTCCCATGCCATGGTGAAGCTTGCTGTCTATCATATTTCAGAAGTTCAGCGATCTATTCTGTAGCAGACATTCAGCAAGATAGATACTTTCTTCCTAAAGAACAAATGACAGAGCACAGCCCACTAACCCTTTCTAACGGTGTTGATACTACAATCATTTAGCAAGTGAAATGCACTAATAGCTACAGTGATGAACAGTCAGTCATAGGGAGCTGGCTGGAACTGTCATCTGGACAAGTGTTAGTATCCTGAGACATTACCTCAACATGGTGCAATTAATGTAGCTACTGATAGGTATGCACCCATCTAACAGGAAGGCTAAAATTACCAACTGCACTATTTTCAGTCTGTGTTTTATTATTAAAAACTCCAATAATTACTTTCTCCCTTTCCCCACCCATCAAGAAAGCTAAAGCATCAAGGCCTAACACAGTCTCTCCAGTTTCTCTAACTGACATTGATTATTACTTTCTCTTTCTTGGCCACCCAGATTTACTGAAGAGAAAGCAGTGAGCCATATTCTTGGCAACGAGTAGATATTAGTGACATAGTTGTAGCCAAATAAATATCACCTATTTTTGATTACAGGCTCTAAAACCACCTAGTAAGACTGCTGGGAGTGTTAAAATGTCTATAGTTTCCACTAGGAATGTGCCTCTGCACGATTTATTCACAATTTTCCATCTTCTAAGATCATTCCAACCTCTCTACCCTATATAAACCTATATAAACTCTACTGTTTATGATTGGCAGTAATTACTTTGTTAGGGCTGAATGCATCCAAGCAGCCGGTGATGAAAAAAGTGATTTCTAAGAGTGAGCTGGAACACAAGAGAAAGTTATTTTCAAAGTAAGAGACTGAAGTTTCATTCATATGATAAAGCTCTTCTTTAAATTAAAGCTCAAAGCAGTATGGTAAGGAAAATGAATCTGAACTAGTCTAAAAGGCTAAGAGCATGATAAACATGCCTGTTCTGGAGAGAAGAGAGGCATCACACACAAACAGAGTGGTACTGTGCATAAACTGTGCCATTATGAAGGAAAATTGAATCCCAACTCCTAAAGTGCACCTATCTCGAGTAACACATCCTCAGCTTAGCAGAGGCTGGCTGTGCGGGACGAGCTCCAGGCTGCCGGCGCCAATTCAGAGCAGGAACAGCTGTGACACTACAACACCCAAGGACACTGCACATTTACCTGGCACACACACAAATTCGTGGCAGCTTCGCTGGCTTGACTGACAGAAAAGGTTTTGTGGTTTGGTTCAGGTTTTTTTTTGGTTTTCATTTTTTTAATTAATAGGATTTTTGGTGGGCTGCTGTAACAAAGAGTAACAAACCCCCCCTAAGTTTCCCCCTTTATTTTAGGTCTACTTTAAAAATTACCTAGCAACACACAAGAGCAGCACAGGTAAATTTTGACTTCCACTGAAGTGACCACATGGCATTTTACACCAGCAGGCACAGGTATGATTTTGAGAGTAGCAGAACCACTATCCAGCACACAGAAAGAAGAACTCCAATGCCGAGCTGTTCTCAGGAAAACACACAATCCCTTGTGGCCACTTATTTGGGGTTTCCAAAGGGAACCCGAGATGATCCGCAGAGCTGTGTTCATGTTTGCATATGTTCAGGCTTACCTATCAAAAGGTAACAGATAACAATGTTGGCTGCTGACATACTAACAGAAGATACAGTGCTAGACATTCTTAAATGGTAAGGCAATCTTATCCTCCCCATTCTTCTCTTAGTTTTAACTAGTCTGGCCAAACCTGCTCATCTTTATTATGAGTAGTCCCTGATGAGGACAATAAAACTATTAGACTAAAGCAATTGTTACCTGGCATCATTGCATAGCTGCCAGGGATTATAGGAAACAAACTGCAACACAATTTTTCCAAATCTTGTGTTTGTCAAATTCTCTTAATAAGTGCAGAGAAGGAGGAGCGAGCAAGCAAGCATTTAAGGGGAAAAAATTTACCAAATTAGAGCTAAAAGAAAAAAATTAAGTTCCTAGAAACAAAAAGGAAAATACTACTTGAGCTAAGCCAACAAGGCATTCAATTCCCTTTGCAAGTTCATTAAAAATATTTACATCCATTTCACAACTTTCAAGTTACAAGGTGTAGGGTACCTGAAGTTAGCATCTTACAAAGAATGAGGAATGTGAATGCAGTAATATTCCTCTTCTGGGATCAGAGTTCAAAAAAGAACAAATGGTGGCATTACTAGTGGCCAGGCAATGAACACATGCCAGTGACAATCTGTGATCAAGGGACATTTGTTTCTGTTTTGCTTGGATTGCAGATCTTCACCATATAGAAATTAGATGATTTCTTCAGTATTTAGGGAATGATGAGCATGTCTGAAAGCATTTAAACAGAAGACACAGAAGTTTTCATCTGTACAGCTTCAGCAAGGTCTGAATTCAAAGATACTATAATTTGTAAACACTGTGTAAAATTAATAAAATTGTTCATTTGCAAGCCATTACATTCCTAGATGCAAGACACAATAGCATCAAGTGAGGTTTATACACACACATATATATATATGTATATACACACACATTATATTTTTTGCAAAATTTCGTGCATTGAGACAGTAGTCCAAGTCATTACCATAATCCTGTATGAAACAGCAACTAAATAATGTATTTTTTAATACAGCCCCTCCTCTCTATGACACTCCCATTTCAAGGTGAGAAACCTGCAGCACCAGAACAGCTGGCTCATCACTGATTTTCATAATTACCCATTTTACAAATGTTGTCATTGAAGCAACAGAAACATCTTTCAATGTTTAGATTTTTACTTTCAATGACTGTGTTCATACTGAGCAACTTGGAAAAATGTCCAAGTAATGGTGTTATTTTCTCCATTCAGAACTCACATGACAGGTTACACAGATGTGAAGTCCTGAGCGTTTTGTGATACTTTATCATGAACATCTAAAAAGTACAAAACTGTTGAAGGAACAAGAGAATAACCTTTAACCCTCATCATTTCTTTCACCTAGAAATAATGATGTATAGATGTGACTTCACAAAGAAAACTTAAGAAACCTGACAGATGAAAAGCATCTGAAAATGCTGCACTTGGCACTGGAAGCTACAGTTAAAATTTCACTAGATAGTTCTGCCAGGTTCTGGAAACTCTGAGGTCACCTATCAGAGAAACAGATTTAGAGAAGTCTGCTGTAAACAAGATATCATTAAACCAGTACAGCTAGCATGGAGTTAAGTAGGATCAGTACAGCTCTACTACTTTAACATGTCAGGATAGCATTGTGCTACATACAATGCAAACAAATATAAACTTATGCAAGGAGTTAAGAGAACCACTAAGATTTTAGAGATGTTTAAATAGGCATACTTCTATTAAGACTCATTTTTTATTTAAAAAATACTTAAAATTGTTTTAAAGTAGCTAAAATGTGCATATGCAAAGCCTAAGAGACTTTCTCATATCTACTCTTAGGAGTTCTCTCATATCTTAGTTTTAAGATTACAGAAAATCAGCATAAGCTTTGTACTACATAAAAATTCTTATATATAATAGTAATGACCTCACTAGTTTGACAACATTTTCTATCTTCCAAAACCTAAGGGGGAATCTAGTTTCACACAAAACTTCCTATACTGTTCATAGTTCAATTTTCTCTAATTTAAAAAAAAACCCCAAACAACAGTATTCCTAAGGAATTGTGAAACTCACTAACACACAGCTTCTGAAGTGTTTGCAATTCTGCTTTACAGAACTTCACACAATGCTTCCCATTCCCTCCTGTAAGGTTCCTTACCTGTCATTTTTGCAGCAGGTGCCAAGTTAGGCCAGTGTCCTAACCTCCTCTTCCAAAATAATGACAGCAGAACTGATTATCTTTGTGGGGCTAAAATCTCTGAAGCCGTAAGACTGTGCTGGGGGAAGGGCAGGGCAAGACGTGGTCACACAGTCTTTATTAACAACAACTCTTTCACTCCAAGAGCTTTCATCTTTGGCATGCTTCATTTGAAAACATAAATTTAACAATACTACCCAGTACATACATCTACATTGAAATGAAACCTAGTAAGGAAGGATTCAAATATCTAAGCATGTAATAGAGTTTCACTGTTAATTTATTCATATAAAGTCTAATAATTTCAGGTTTTGCTTAGATGACAGAATCTTAGACATGTTAATGTCAGAAGGGATCTCAAGAGATCATCTGGTCCAACTCCTCGGCTCAGGCAGGGCCACCTAGAGCCAGGGCCCAGGACTACATCCAGATGGCTTGTGGCATCTCCAAGAATGGAGATGGGCAGCTTGTGCCAGTGTTTGTTCACCCCTCACAGTAAAAATGTTTCCTGATACTCAGAAATAACCCCCTGTGTTTCTGTGTGTACCCATTACCTCTGGTCTTATCAAAAGATCTGTGATTCTTTGTGCAATTAAGTAGTTTCGTTCCTGCACTAACTCTACTGCATGACAACTTCCATCACAGATTACTCTATAACAAATGCAGAATATCAGCTTCTGGCTTCCACCATAAAAAACCATATTTGGTAGAAAACAGAAAATCTTACAGTAGATTTGAAATACACAGGAAATGGAATCTGTATTTCAAGACAAAGACAACAAACAGCATTAATAAACTGCAGGTTATCCTGTAAATACCCCATGTTGGTATACTGACATAGACTTACCTGTTTCTGAAAAAACCCACAAAGCAATGTTGAATAAAGGAACCATTTCTCTATTTGCTACTCTCTGCCTGGCAAGCTGGGACTCAAACTTGGCACTTTGTCCTTTCCTTGCACAACTGGACATATTGCTGATGCTGCACTATCAGGATTTATTTCAGCTTTGTAGTACCATGGAATGCTGTAAATTCTATGTGCAGCATTCCTTATTTTAGTAGAAGTCACTACTACCTGCAAGATAAAAGCTATTCTTCCCACCCAAAGTGAAATAGCTTTCTAAGTTCATATCAAACACTTTTTAAAAGTTTTAAGTTCAGCTGTCATACATAGAGCAAAGCGAACACTTACTGACTTGTGACAAAGAGGACTGAAAAGCACTATATTAGAAATAATTTCAAGTCTGAATAACAGATCAGGCATCTTAGTGAGTGTTAGGAATACTATTAACCATTCCGCCATATATCCCCCAGAAAGTCACTCCAGCTGGTTACCATTTCCTCCAACTGAGAGCAAAATCCAGGCCTCAATGATGACACTCCTTTGCACAGGACTAGGCCAAGACCACAGTGTGAGAAGTGAGGAACTCCCTTTTGATATCATTTTATATACAAAGGCTGTAACTTGGCATCATATTCAAAACTAAATATTTTTAATCAAAGAGACTGATTGCTGGTACTGTTTTTCATCATAGCTCATTCAGACTTCAAGATGCAAGCTTGCACTATAATTCTCACATTAAAAATACTAATTTACAAACAAGATATCAAAATTGTCTTGGGTGCCAAGTTTGTAAATATCAACACATTAATGAGAAAATGGTTACACACAGACTAAAATACACAGACTAAAACGCAAAAGCTGTTACTTCAGTTACCTGTTTGTGACTTTCGATGTACACAAGTAAAAAACATCCATTCTAATACACTACAAACATTACTTGCAACGTCTTGAAAAAGAAACTCCACCTAAGCAAGCAGCAGCTACTCCAAAGAAGTCTGCATTTCAAACTGAAGTTCTGCATCCTGATGCATCCATTTCTTTGAAAGATTAACAGAACATGTACTTGTTATCAGATTCTTTCACGCTACTTGTTACAGACCACCTTCAAAGCAGTTTACTCTCCTATTCTGCTCAATATTGTTCTGGTCTTCTCATAACTTTACTTCAATCTTATTGAACAACTTTTACACTTACTTTCATTCTGGACTCTGCAAAATCTTGTATCTGATCAGCACCCGACTGATAAGTATGCCCTGACAGGTTATATTTGCCTAAAGTTTGAAGGACTCTAATTTACATCAGCTGTGAAAGCTAAAATAAATGCAGATGTCCAAACAGTTTAAAGATGAACCTCAGAAAATGGAGTTAGAACAAAATCCAAGTATCTTTATTACAAACTTAGGGAATTAGAACAAAATCCAAAAGATTAATTTTCTGTAACACACCTGGAATTATTAAAGTAATTTGTCTCATTGACAGTACAAATGTAACTAGTTTGTATTTTCTGTATTTTCTTAAGTGTCTACTCAAACTTGCCCTGATCAATACCTCATTGAAAACACAACTTTCATTAATGAAAAGCAATATTTGGAAGTACACTCTAATGACTGAACAGGTATAAACTAAGCTGACTACAGCTGATAGGAGCAAATGCTGATTTAAGCACCCCATGATGTTACCACTCTCAACCACAACAGTGGTGGTTGTCATTACCTGAGAGAATTTGCTAAGGAGAAAGACAACTTTGAAAAGCATCTGCGCAGCCATAAATGAACTTCATTAACTGGGGCACATGAAGCAACTGCTGAAACAACCAAAGGCACTACCATATTACAAGTCCTGGGAAGGCTGTGACAATCATGCAGTTGTACATACACCAACTCAGCAGACGAACTTACCTAAGATGCTGACTCTTCAGCCATTCAGCTTTATCACTGTGGCAAGATAACTATGTTCTTCATAAACTTAAATCCTGATAATCCTATTCTTGGTTTGTCACAATTAAGGTAAAGATAATATTTTCCTGCCGTAAGAGCAGGACCAGATTTGGCAGCACCTGTTTCTAAGCAGGAGCTCTCTAAAATTGTGACAGAAGTCCTCTGCTGGGAGCACTGGTACTTAAGTTACACATATTTGAACTTCAGTCCTTTTCCAGGAAATTGTGTCCTGTATATTTAGCGTTTCCCTGCATGCCATTAATTTCCCCTCTATTCCTTTAAGGTTATGTAGTCAAGAAGTAAAGATAGAAGAAAATACACCTAACTCCCCAATAACATTACTCTTCTTAACTTAATAAAGCACAGGCTTTCAGAATTACTTTTTAAAATTAAAACATGTATTTTATTTGAATGTTTACACTGAATTAGTTTTGTTTATAGCAGAACTCTGAAACAACACTTAAGAATTTTAGATGAAGTTTGTAAGAGTCATATTTGGGGTTTTTAATTCTATGGTAGTTCCCAAATTATTAAAAGCTGTAAAGTGAAAGATGAGATAAAGCCACCTATTCCTGCTCTTCCACAATAGTATCTCCCACATCTGTAAATCCATGAAGAGAATTTATCTACTTTTAATTTTCTGTATTAGTATTTGCACATATCTGTGAGTTCAGAAAGAGTAACTATCTATTAAGTTCTCATGTATTCTGTCACTTCATTATTGCGTAATTACACAAAAGAGAAATGGTGAAATGAAATTAATCCAGAACAAAAATTTTTGCCCCCCCTTAGAAAGACACAAATCCTTTATAAAGGCACAACAGGTTAAGAACACATACATGATATATACTAACAAAACACATATGAAGAGGTATGTAACAACTTGTCAAATCATAAAAGCAACTGGTTTTTACTGCGCATCTGACATATTTCTCTTGCTTTAAACCATTTCCATCAAGTTTAGTGTTAGAACCCCCAAATAAAGTTTCATACCGCTCCTATCTTCCACATCATCAGGAAAACATAAAGCCTTTTACAACAAAAGAAAACCTAGAGTAAAGAAAAGGAAACAAAATCCTAAAAGGAATGGATTATGATAACCAGAGCAGGCCGATGACAAGTACCAAATATCAAAAATTTGGCCTGATCCTACAGTCAGTATGTCACTTTACATCCTCACATCACTTCTAAAGCTTGGCAGAAGCTTGCACAATTTTCAATATAATTGGAGTGTAAGGTTAGAGTTAAGACACCATGTCCTCAGTGTCTAACCAGTAAATGGTTTAGAGCTCAAATAAGACCCCTAGTGAAATAGTTTTCCCACGATCTTTAAAGATACATCATTTGGCTTCCTTCACACTGGACAGTTTTAAATATACAAGACAGTTTAAAAAAAACAGTAGATTTTTAAGCAATCATATAAAGAAGATTCTACAATACCAGTTTTCCCACGCAGGGAAACCAAGCAACATCCAAATAATCAATCCTTTACCCTCTTCCATATATATCTAGGTGAAAACTTTTAAACCAGTATTTCTGTGATTACCACAGCAATAAAGGAGAAATGCAAGTTCAGCATCAAGGTTCTTGGCACCGAGTTTTAAGACATTGTTATGCTCAGTATGCATCAGCTCTTATCCAACCAGGCTTGAAGGCACAGCAACACATCACCAGTAAATACCAACACTTGAACTACCCTATTTCTGATATTTATACTACATGCCATGATCTTCAGCAAAGCAAATGTGCCAAAACGAACCAATTCTATTTTTACAATTTAGCAATGAACTCAAAACTGGATGAAATATGATAAATGATATTTCTTTTTAAATCTTTGTAACAAATGGGCACAATGTAAAGAGTAAAAAATGCATGCCCAAGACCATAATGGAACAAAAAACAGGAGTAGGATTGCTTCACAAATCTGTGCTTCCTCCACCCCCACCGCACCCCCAGGGGACTGGTTAATTCAGTATTTAAGAAGTATAAAACTCAAACAAATTATTCTTCCTTATGTTTAATACAACTTGGGGAGTTAAGAGTACTATTCAGAGCAAGCACTGAGACATTTGTGTTTAATTTACTGTCTTGTAAACATGCTTAGGATTAAAACCAGGCAGAAATTAAACGTTTTGTTTTAACCTTGAATAATGATCCTTAAGTGTGCTGTAAGCAGGAAAAAGTCTAGAATAATCATGAAGAAAGTATACCATGTGATTTTATTCTCCTGAGTCTGCTGTCATTTTAGAAACAGTAAGAAGCATCCAGGACGTCCACTTACTTTCCTAATAACCACTTTTTCATTTCTTGCTACTTTTCCCCCACATAAAGTAGAAAAAGTGGAGAAACATCCAGAACATCCAGAGTAAACAGAAGTCAGAAAACAAGCTTATCAATGAAAAACCCTCCTAAACAAATTATATAATACTAAACAAATGCTCTGGTACTCCCCATCTATAGACAGTTCTATTCATCAGTGTGAATAATATATGAAACTACACAAGTGTGATGCAGGAAAAATGTCAAACATGGATTAAGTGGTATTACAAAAACTAAACCAAGTATAACATGGCAATAATAAACTGACACATAGCCTAAAATAATTTTAGATGTACAGCCATCCCTGCTGCCAAGTTGACAATTTTCACTTTTAAACCAGCAATTCAACAGATGACAATTCTTACATACATTTTCTTTAAAACTCTTGAACATTCAGTTTTTGAATTGCAGTAATTGCACTCCTCACACACCAAGGCAAAAACTTTTATTTTTATGATTTGGTACAGCTCTGGTTCTGAAAATGTCAGATGTGGAACTGGTACTGGTACAATGCTAAGTTCTACAAACACAATGTTCCACACTGAAACAAAACTGAAGATGAATTATTATTCCATTTTTACAGGTGTGTCTCCTGGGAAAAGCTTTTTATTTGAAGTTGATTATAACTGCAGCTGTGGCTTACCTTTCACATGCTCTCTCCCTTAAAAGCAGAACGTTATATAGAGAACAACACAGTGCTATCATGTCAAAGGATGAAGAACGTTAGCATTTTAAAAGACCATTTTTCCCATCTTTGTAATGGCAGTTTTTATATTTTCTTCCAAGAAAAAGTACATGTGAATAGTCTTCCTTCTTTTTAAAGCAACTGTGTATATCATCTCTGTTGGAGAAATCATGGAGAACACTATTTTCCATTTTTTTTACTGGCTTGCATGTAACCTTCTTGGTAACTGCAGAAAGTGAACAGACAGATCAAGCTCACATAAAATTTGGCTCAGCATTTTAGTGGACATTTTTTCCTTCACAGCTCGAAACGCATGCCCTCTTGGCCCAACTATCATCAAGAATGTAACCACAACCACGTTATTCAGACACCTAAAGCCCTCAACACACTCTTTTTGTTCTAAAACAAATTTCTTCCAAACTCACTTAATGAGAACATTTATTGACCTACTTTCTGTGTCTGCAGCACAAATAACCCTATGTATGCACAAGTATGAAGAGTCTTGCTCTATTGCCCCTTCTTGCCCTTCTTTCCTTCCGCAATGAAATGAGCAGAACCGATAATTCTCACTGAGTCTCCTTTACCTGCCTTTACCTGGGTCTCCTGCTCACTGCCTGGGGACACAGAGGGAGCAGGACCAAGCAGCAAGGAGAGCAAAAGGCTTTTCATAATCAGCAGCAAAGCATCGACTGGATTATTTTAAATATGCACACAAATATTTCAAATTCCCATTAGCATACAAATATTTAAAACATTTGTAAGCAGCCTGGAAGATCAATTCAGCTGGCAGTTCAAAGACTGCATTCTATACTACTGCAATAGCTGGTTTATGCACTGTTTTTTCATGCAATTTTACACTATATATATGTCAATATAAAAACACTGACAACTCAGTAACAATAAATTAATTTAGTAGAATAAATCCTTTTATAACAAATAGTAATAGAACTTTTTCTTTAAAAATAGCAACACTTGAAAATTACCAGAACATCAAGTGCTAACAGGCAAAAAAATTACAGAAAACTGTTTTGTTCCTTACATCTTTTTATATTTATTTTCTTTTCCACCTTGCTTAAGTATATGGGGTTATTTAAAGTGGGAAAACACATTTTGCTTGGGGTTGAGTTGTACACTGAGGTATTCAGGGTTTGGGGATTTCTTTGGGAGAGGTATTTTGTTTTGTCGGGTATTTTTTTCTTTCTTTCTTTATCTTTAACTGATAATAAAATTAGTTTCCCTGTCACATAAAAAAGTTAATTACAGTGAATTAGGGCAAAAATATTAATGAAAATACCTTAATCCCATCCCATCACTACTAATAGATATGCACTATTTCATTTTCCTTTACCATGGTCTTCTGTCTGGCGTTTCTCTATGATGCACTCAGGTTTAAGACTGGATTCTCACTGGCTTGATGAGAGGCTAACAACCTTAAAATCAGCTGTTACATACTTACATGGTGTGTGTACACTGTATACAGTGGCTGTATTCAGCCACAAAATGAAGTCCTACACATCAACTTCATAAAAACAACACAGAAGAGACATATCCAACTGCAGTGATCCCACCCTACAACCCAAGAATTTAAAAATATTTTTAAAACATTAATTCATTTTGGTTTTTCTGCTATTCTTTGGCCATCTGCACAAAACTAAATTCAGTTAAAAAAATCCAAGACATGAATGTAACTGATATTTCCACCTCTTCTATCAAAAATTAATTGGTTTGTGGTTTTCATGTAGAACAAGACTTAAAAATTATTTCTGTGAATCTGCTGTAGATATAAAATTAAACCACACTTTTCTCACTTTTATTACATTACTTTATTCCCTCTCTCCCATTTTATTTTTCAATTTACATACAGGACCCTCCACACTTATTCCTGTTCAAGGATCTATGCAGTTTTTACTTAAAGTCAAGAACAGTATCTTTATTCTCACTGCCATTCTTTCAAGTCAAGCACTTAACGTCCCGCATACAATTAGCATGTAAATTCAATCAAATTATACAGCTATGCTTTACTCTACAGAAATCGAGACATAAAAGCACACTAGTAAATCTAGGAACAATGGAAGCTCTAGACAAATCATTCACCCAGACAAATGGAAAAACTTTATCCACATGTGTATGTAGTAACACAATCCAGTTCCTTTTGAATCCCATACCTCTTATTATCAGCATTTTATTCTCCACCCAAGGGACCACATACAAATCACTTGAATTTTTACCCATGTTTACAAAGTTTTTTTTCTTTCAATGTGATTTGTGTGTATAATAATCTTTACATTAGAGCAGAAGGTTTTTTTAATAGTTTTACCTGTAAGCATGCTGTGCTTATCTCTGAATGGTTTTCCAAATAGCTCCTTCAATTAGGAAAAAAGGGCTGCTGTTCCAACCAGAAGAAACTTCTCACACTGCTTTTAAAAATCAGGCTGAGGTCATTAATAAGGATGCCTCCAAATTTCACTTATATTAACTTTCAGAGTATCTTAAGGAAGTTCAAGATGGAAAAGACCTATTAAAATCTATCCCACTGAATATGAACACATTGAGAATTTGTTTCCATGCATTTAAAAACATTAAAAGTACTGTTTTCATGAAAATTTCATGTTCAGTTTATTTATTCTACAACTAACATTTTAGACAATTTTATAACTAGCTTCAGTATTTTATGGATTACTGTGAAAACACACCTGAAATGCCTACAGCTAAGACTTTTAAAATACTTAATGGGGAAGCACCCAAAACTATCATAAAAACACACTAAACTGGTGAGATTGCTAAAACTACTTTACAGTATATTTGTAAAGGTAACAAAAGGCAACATAAAAACACCGGAATGGGAAAAATTATATCTGACATTGGGTATTCCAAATTTTTAGTCAATCCTTTTATTGTTACTAAGTTTTTGCATTTCAGTAAGTGAATTTTTAAGAAAGCAAATGCTTTCAGGTTACTACAGTTCAACATTTGCCACCAAATGAGCACTGAATAGTCAATAATCTTAAGTAGTAATGTCTAACCTCTGCATTTCTCATAGGACATACTGACTCCTTACCACGGATGAGTCTGGAAAGTTTGAACTGATATTCCCTCATGACAGGAGTGAGCTAACAGCCCATGGAAAGAACCAAACTCCAAGATGAGCATCTTAATAACAGCACAGTGCCCATATTAATAATTTTAAGGCTCCTGAGAAGACAATTAGATTGCATTGGAAGTATGTGCTCTCTGAAGTCTCCCACTCCTGGCCACAAGCACAAGGTAAGAAAAGATGCTGCGTGCAGACTCTAAAACTACCAGTGGATATGCAACACTGAAAGTCTCAGGAGTGGCATTTAGAACCCCTTCACATCTGTGGTCCAACATAAACTGACTCTAGCTGCTACCCTGCATTCTGTGCTAGTTTAGTAGTTCGATTATGCTTTAGCTTGACTTAGGAAAGGAAAAATCATGATCCAACTTCTTATAAAAAATAGATAAATTAGGAAGTATACAAAAATTTGTTTCTGCAACCTACTTAAGTAAAATGAACTTCATGCCACCAGAGCACACCAGATAATTGCTGAACATCTCACCTCCATTCTCCCTTCGAAAAGGCCTACAGGGTTTTGGTGTTCATTTGAGAATCTACCTTTAGATTGGTTATTTCAGCATTTTTGAGCCAAGTTATCTCAAGGTAGATTGCAACTGTTTAGCAAGACACAGTTCATAACTGTCACTGTTTGTGTTTAGTACCCTTCAAAGTATTTGTAATTACAAATAACTATCTGAAATCAAGAGTGGAAAAGAGGGAAATTAATTTGGTGAATGTGGCAGCATACTTTATATCAGAATGCTCCTCAAAGAATGCATACTATAAAATCCTACTGGCTTATGTTAAAATTAAATTAATTATTTAGTTCATACTGTCTCCTTGCCATCTATTTGAAATTTTATTCTAGTAAGAATCTCCAGCTTATTATATCTTTATGTACAACTGCATTAAAAAAATATGACCAACAAATAAAACAACTGCATGTCAGGAATTTTCTTTCTAGGTAATCCACAGTAGTTCGTGATTCTCTTAGGAAATTAATACAGTAAAGTACATTAGGATTGCCACGAAGTTTCCCAAGATATCAATGTGCTTTATCTAATGAACACATTGGTCAGAACAGTGTATAACTTAAATGGAATAGTAAAGCTTTGTTATCTTTAAGTACCAAAATTGTATCTCACTGGAAAATTAGGTAGTTTAGGAATATGAAACTTCAGGAATAATGTAAAAGCTCAGTAAGTACATTATAAAAGTAAGTGCACTGTAGTTGGCAGATTCACATGTATCCCAAGCCTGCATACAGCAGAGTGTCAGGAATTCACTGTACTTTCCAGTCAAACAGTGCAAATGTAGTTAAAAACTTGAGTACCTGTGTACACAGAAAAAATAAACTGCTCCACCAGATGCGGATCAAAAAAAATTAATCACTTTAGCAGAAGGGCAAAACCTTCATGCAAAAACACTGGTTGGCCACATCTACACATTTTTAAGAAACAATTTGGGCCCACTCCTTTTTCAATAAAAATAGGTGCTTATTGTATAGCCAGGATCAGTTACTACCACATTTGGCTAAATGAGAAGCACTGCCTTTAGAGTTAAGCTAAGCAGCCCAAAGAAAACTTTAAAGAGCTGAACATGGCAGCATGTCATCAGTTATAAAAGGCAATCTTCATTAACTCCTTACAATCTGCCCAAAAATACACTTCAGTATTTTTTTTTTTAGGGCTTGTTTCACAGACATTTAAAAACAGTTTAAATTATTTTCTGCAGTAAGGACAGCTTACTGGTACCATGCAGCAGAGCCATCTAAGTCAGGTTTACAGGAAGAGCAGGTCACAACTGTGGAATGACAATCACTAATGTTAAATAAGATCTACAATAACTTTCAAATACATGTATACCTCCACTTGCTACCAAAACCACAGTGCAACAAACATGCACTTAAAATAGCATGAAGCTGGCACAGAAACTATGAACGACTTCTGTAGATTCCGTATATTTAATGTTCTTCTGAAACATACTCAGATATTATAAGGAGGAGGGTTTACATAGCTAAGCAAATATACAGGAGCTAGCTAAAAGGCCTGAACAACACAGACTTCTCCTTTAAAGAAAATTAACCAACCTTTTGAATCCAGTTTAATTAGTACTTAAACATGTTCACTGTACAGGTTTACAGTTGAGAACACCAACACACACCAATACTTCCTCAATCCCCCAAAAAAAGTCACGTACAATGGCAGAAAATATTAGAAAAAAAGTAATCTCATATTTAGACCTAGATACCTAGATGTAAACTGCATTTTCAACTGCATAAAGGACACTAGAGCAGAGAGCCTAACTAGTTGCCACATGCAAGCACTAGTTTATAGCAGTGAAAAAACAGTTATTTTCCCAGATCTTGTGGTTTAGGACCAGGAAAACCATTTGCAGTTTGGTCAAGGTTTACTTTAAGAATGAGTGCTATAATGTGATACATATTACCAAGGGGAAAGAGTATTCCAGACTAAAGGTAACTCAGTACTGTATTACAAAGTGCGGCATGTGTTAAGTCAAGCAAAAATGGCAGCATTAAAGACAATCTAAAGGAAAATGCTTAGCAGGTACAGATGTCACAAGTGAGGACCTACATACTAAGTTGCACTAAGGTAACTCCTGAATTGTATGAAAATGGTATCTTAAGCCATATAACATGGGCAATTTAAGTAACAGTGTATTTCCAAAATGCCAGCAATATTGCTTGTCTTGTTAATGTCAAAATTGAATCCACCAAACCAATCACTGCCACATGAACAAGTAACACACAAGCCCTCTCTGCTGTTCGCATTCCATGCTGAGCTATGTATACACCATCTGGGTGTTATTAGGGCACCAGGTTATTTCAGTTTTTAACAAATATAGCATCACAATTCATGCAGATAAAATTTAGTTATGTTTACCTCTGAAAACGTACATCAACTAATAAAAAAGAACACTATTATTTTACAACTATTTTGCACAAGAAAGAGTAATAGTAACTAACCAATATCCCTACTTACTTGCCTTTACAGGAATAGAACCAATAGGTCTTTTCCATCATCTTCCAAGACTGACAAAACAAAATCATAATAAGCTTCCTAATAGCTTTACTACCAGTTTTATCTTCAAACTCAATCAGCAAATCTAGCCTGAGTTGTGCTGTAAATGGGATTTTCCAAATTCCTTGTTCTGTAAAACCTTTTTGAAGAATACTCATGTGCAATCCTTCCAAATGCGTATTACTGAACTATAAGTGAACACTTCTTTTCGCTGGAAAACATGTATTTGCTTCCTAATTAAACAGTTACTCATTGATAACAGACATGTTTTTATTCAAACCAACCACTAGGGAAAATGTATACTTATTAATAATCATGTGCAAACACAGAGGAAAGCTTTCAACCGGCGTGCAGAAATTTCTCCTTCCTTGCAATGGGAGATACTTTAACCATCAGCAGAACACACAGATGTCACAACCAATTTTCTTCTCTATAAATATGGTTGAGGTAAATTCACTCATACTGTAATGAATAAAGCATACATAGAGATTCCTTTCCAAAGTTGTTTTTTTTCCCTCCCCAAGTTAAACTTTCTAGTAATTTGTCTGACAGATAACCTCTGTTGATAAGCCTACCGTGACTAAGTTTGCAATGGTGGATTGAGATGCAAGGACACAGCATCTTTGAGAACACTTTGTATAAAATTTTATGCTCCTTTAAAGTCAAAACAAAAGCAGTTGTGTTTTAAGTTTTTCATAGTATGTACTGCACCATGCAGTTCAGCTAAACACTATTAAGAATGGAACTCTCTTGATACATAGTAGAAACTATGTAAAAATGAAAATGATGCCACTTAAAATAAAGCATAAAATTATTCTTACTCAGTATTAGTAATAACATTCCCAAAATCCTTTCCAGTGATTTTTGTTTTATTGTAATCAGATAACTGCACGTTTTACAGCATAGTCACACATTGCATTTTTCTAGAATCACAAACACATTGCCTTACATAATGATCCGCATCGTTTCTGCTCTATACTACAAAGCCTATGACTGAATACAAAAAAAGTTTTACAAAAGAAACTGTTTTAAAGGCTACAATAACAATAGAACCGTTTCCAGATAACAGCTAAAATTATAAAGGCATATCACTGTATAATTTTACTGGAATTTCTAAAACAGTAAGGAATGAATTAAGGTTTAATATCTGCGACGCTTGTTAGGTCCTTCAAAGTTGCCCCCTGGGTTTCCTCTACCAAAGCCACCAGGTCCACCACTCACGGCACCTACACCACTCATTGGCGGCTGAGGAGCTTCAGAGCCCGTTCTACTAACCAGAGGTGAACCCATCTGGGATGGGCCTCCTTGAGGGAATCTCTCATTATGCTAGCACAAGTCCATTTGGAACATGCCAAATGTGAGTTACAACAAAAACCACAAGTGATGTTGTCATGGAGTTCAGCAGATAGTCCAGCAGAATCAGGATCACACATAGAAGGAAGAAAGGAGCAATTCAATTAGTTATTATGGAAAAAGAGCTGGAAATTAAAGAGTGCTAATGTTATGCTCCAACTTTGTAAATTAAAAATTAAAAACAATATTTAAGACCGACTGTGGTGCTGAATGTAACTTCATCCTTACAGGCACATCTGAAGCAATACATATTCTCTATGTAACAGAGGAGACAGCAAACAGTTTTTTATCTGAGCCCTACTGTGCCTTACATACCAACTACAAAGATTCTCCCTTAAATAAATAAGACAGAAAAACATTGTTAAACTAGGAGGGGAGGAAATCAGCTTTTGTACTTCTAGACCCTGCACTTATTCTTTTAATAGCCTTAAGACTTCTATACCCACATACATATGGATATTTCAAGTCCATGTTACCTGGAGTTAGCCTTCTGTATGGCACTTAAGAGATATTTGTTAAGGCTTTTAAAATTCTGAAATTTTGTCCAAACAAAACTACATTAGTGACAAAGCGCGTAATTTTGGATTATTCTTAGTTTATTAAAAACCCTGTATGTAACTAACGCTAATTCTGAAATATTAGTGTAAGATAAAAATCCAATTAATATTCCATATTTACTTTACTTGGCTCTATGCTTAATATTAATAAGGGTATATATCTTGATACAGATTTATTCGCTTAATTTCTAAGTAAAAAAGCATCCATCTGAGCACTTACAGTTCAGTATTTAAGTCTTTAAAAATAGAACCCCACATGGAGAAATTTAAACTCAAACTATTAAAAGCATAGATACATGGATGTGGAAATAACTCATCATTCACCAGTTAAGGACAGTTATGCTTTCAGAAGAAATTCCTTCTGTACAGAGACCTACATCAACTCCCCAGGTATTCAGAGTTCAATAAGGACATTTAAGACCAGCACTTTATTCACATGCCTGAATCAGAAATGAATTCTTCTGAAAGCCTAACTCCAGTAACAGTAGTAGAGCTCAGCAGCTCTGGAATCTGCTAAT
Organism: Passer montanus; assembly: GCF_014805655.1. NCBI lineage: Eukaryota > Metazoa > Chordata > Aves > Passeriformes > Passeridae > Passer > Passer montanus. The sequence goes on along the minus strand of NW_024368818.1, from coordinate 5,614,936 downwards.
TCATATATATATATATATGCATACATAACTAAAACCCCAGCATTTTATCTACCTAGATAAAAGTACATGCAACCTAGATCACGGCTGTATATACGTGCATTATTTCAAGTGTAACATTGTGTATGAGAATGGTTACTTCAATACCTGCATAAAGATCTACTACTGAGCTAAAGCACCTTTAAATCTGTAGCACTGGGTAAAAACCATTTTAAAATTGTCTTAATGCATGCCAGCTTGTTAGCAATGGATATGAATTTCAACAAGTAAGTTAACAGATACTCCTGATTCCTTTTACGTTATTTGATTTTTGGACAAAAAGTCAACTCCTCTTTCCAGTAAGGATCCCTCTTCCCAGCTAACAAGAAACCTGATGTAATTAACTACCTACATTAGTAAGTGAGGGAAGCTACTTTTAAAATGTTACATTTAAAGACAAATAAAAAGGGAGATTGCTACAACTTTCCTTTCAAGGCTTCAGACAAACATCCAATTAAAAACATTAAATTTGTAATTTATAAAGCATATTCATTGTTGCCCTCAGTGGGAAATAACTATTACAGTGTTTTACTAGATAGCCCTCAAAGGATCTTTAAGTGTCTTTCTAACAATGGCAATAATACAATAAGGCTATGCCTTTCTGTCCTTCAGAAGCATGCATAAGAAAATGAAAGGAAGAAGAATTTCTTTAAACATGCATTTTGAAGTGTCAGTATATTTCCTACATTTCCATGCCTGGAATGACTTTTTGTAGAAAAACAACAGTTTAAGTTAGATACTGTGATTTATGATACTACATTTTTTCCACACACCTCTTTTTCAGTGCCTACATAATCACAAGAGATAGTTCTCAAGGTGACCAGTAACATAGTGGTCTCCAGCAAAAGCATTTCCAAATCCAGTATTTTGCGAATAGCATCCTCTTCACTTTGTGAGAAATGACACAACTGATAAAATGAGCTGGCTCCTATGATGTGAAATAAGATCCTCTCCTTTTTATTTGGTAAAGACCAGACCCACAATGTATTTTGTGCAAAATCGAAATCTCATTTTCTTCTGTGGAATAAAGGATTTTGTTCCAACTTCATTATACAGATTGCTCAATCACAGAGAGGTACTGTTGAGAAGGTATATCTAAAAAAACACAGCTACAAAATGCTTCTGTGTTCCAATAAAACTGTAACAGAATAACAATACTACGTATTCCTTTATATCACACCATCACTAATCTAGTATCAGAACAGTACTGAAAAATATGTAAAAGTCAGATTTCAAATTATATAGTTGTTTCTCTACATAAGACATTACAGTTAGGAAAAGTGACTGGCTATGAGAATAAAGCAAGAATGGCTAGTGCTTTAACTGCATCCCAATGGCCTATCTGCTCTTGATTAAAAATCCCAGGCATATAAAAGACATTCCTATTATCCAAGGCGATTGGGCAATATAATTTCTCCTGGATTGATATAACAGTTATCAACAGCTGTTGGCTACTGATTTTCTAAGTGGCACAATTACTGTCAATCTCATGCGTTTAACAGTGTTAGAGAAGAAATACAAAGAACACTAAAGTCTCTTTAAAAAATTAAATAGTTTACACAAAGATATCTTCACACTTGGCACCCTCCAACATTTAACTGTTCATCAAAAACCCCAACAAGCTAATTCACAGAATTTTGTTTTACTAAAGAAAAGAACAGCAGAAGTCTAAACTTAAGAGATTTTTGTTCCTAAGGGAAGTATGGTTTTCAAAGTAATATTAAAAATATTTCTCTTTCCCGTTGTAAATTATTTGCATGAAAAGGTTTTATCAATTACTTTTAACAGATCCAAAACATGTAACAAATTCTTAATCAGCGTGAAAATACCTTTGGTAAGAAAAATAGGCCATGAGACATGACAGCTATTCAAAGGAATTAAATTTGTGATACATTACCACTGTTCCATTATCTGGCATCATTGGTGTTCCCATATTTGCAGCTCCTTCTGGTCCCATGGAAGGACCAGGACCCATTGCAGGGCCAGGTAAAGTTCCTCTGTTGTTCATATTCATACCCATCATTGGAGGAGGGCCTTGGTTACCAGCAGGTGCTGGGCTAAACGCATCTATGCAAAACAATCTATACTTAGAGCTGTCCTATCTTAGTTTTACAAAAACAAACAAACAATTTACAATATTTAAAAAGCCAAATGTACGAGACTTCAAATACTTGGATAAAAATATATTCTTTGAGACTGTACATTTATCTCAATCATCTGCTTTTAAACAGATTTTATATCATCTCTATTATTCTGCATTACATAATTTGCCTCACGTATTTGAAAATCTCAACCTTTACAGCTAAATACAGCTGTACAGTTTTTGTGCAGGAACCAAAACGTTCATATTGCATTTATATGGAGTATGCACACCACAAATTTGCAAAAATCTCAAGTGATTTTACAAATACTGGCAGCTATAAGGCAACTTGGCTCTTTAGGGATCTTAACAGAGGAAATGTACATTTGCAAGTCTTCTCCCAATAGTATGTTAATTGATATAGTGTACAATAGATTAGTCTAAGGTCTAATAGCAATAACAGAGATAGTACTCAACTTCACAGTAAATTATGTGAAACATGGAATAAATAAAATCTTATGTTTAGTTGTAATTTTTTACAGTATAAGTACCTGAAAAATAAATAGTTTTGTTAGAACTTCAAATGACAGAACAATCTCCTCCAAAAGTCTGAAGCAAAAAGGTAGATGAAAATCTTGAAAACATATTCTGAGGAGATCATTTAACTGTAATATTACACTAAGAAGTATCACTCTGCCAGTACTCACTAACATACTGAACACGTAGGTATAAATATCTTCATTGTATTTTCATGTGTTGCTATAAGAAAACAGTCTGATAATCTGCCTCACACCTTATGAAATATCAGCTTCAAGGCTGGTGGTGATGCATTCCTCCCATTCCCCAAAAAAATCCATCCTCTTCAGCCCAAAGTATGCATCCAAAATTTGATAATGGAAGAAAGCATACCTTTGGCATTTAGTGTATACTTTAAGTATACATTTTCATAATATAAAGAAATCTGATATGTTGCTAAACTAATAAGCCTGTTGTTCATATCTTAAAAATAAACCCTCTCACTTCTCACCACAACTGCACTTTTTTAATAATGAATCTATAAATACACATCATTCAAAAGAGGCCACTTCACACAGATACAGTACTGCGACTATCTACAGGCGTGCACAATTGCATCTCTATTTGCCTTGAGAACACCATGTCAAAGCAGCCAGTGAAACCATGGCATTCAAGATATTGCTCCTAAAATCGAAGACCTGGGTTTGATCATTAAGCCAATCACAAACTCCTTAGCAAACAGAATGCATGCTACACAGTGGCACATGAGAAGTGCTAAACAAGTTGACTACAAGTGAGAGAAATCCTGTAATTTTGAAAATCAGAAGTCTTTGAGCTTAGTAATGAAATAACTCCTAGACCTCTCCTTATAACATTTAAGTCAAAGCAAAGGTACCCTTATGTTGGATGCTTCTTACCTATCCATACATATGGTCAGCTCATGCAGCAGGTAAAAGACTGGGCTACAATTCAAGAAAATTACAGTAGCACATGCTCTAAAATGTTTTTTTTCCTGTCATCCATTCAGTTAGATACAGAAAGAAGTCTAGACTGCCAATATAAGGAGAAACTTTATTCTCAGAGGCTAGAGGCACTCTGCAGGACTATCATGATGGTAACAGCACTTAGTGCACGCAGTAGTGCCATTAACTAAATGCTTAATTACTTGCTATTGGTTTGCTTATCAGCCTAATTAAACTGAGCCAGGTGGCCACTCACAGGTACTGTCACTTATCTGTCAACTGCCACAAAGGTCTCATGCTCTGCATCACATAAACATACCCAGGGTGGCAGATAGCAACTCCTACTATCAAACCTCTACAATTCTGATCCTGTTTCAGGTAGAGTCAGATCTGAAAGGAGCAAAACTGCAGAGTATAATGCAAGGAGAGAGTGGGCCCTGCCTACTTTCAGCAAGAGCCCACGCACTACAAAAAATCAGCTGTAACCCCGAGGTTCTCCAAAATTCTATCTCCAAAGCAAACCCAAAGAGCTAACCACTTAATTGTCCTTTCTTGTTGGTGGGACACTGATGCGAGGAGTTCATTTACAGGACTGTGTTCAGCAAGAGATGGAAAGCAGTCATTAATATTCATGCTACAATGCAGACACTAAAAAAAGTCCTTTTCTGCAAACTAAAGGGCTGAAAAAGTCCACTCTAAATGTCTGAAATGCACCCAACAAGAAAGTCCATAATCTTCATCAATGCAGAGATGGCTCCCCAAAAAAGTCCCTTTTTTCCATATTTAGGTTTATAATCTGCACTTAGCACTACACATCCAATTAAATGCTTTGATGAGGTATACATATTCTCTCTGAAAATGTTTGTCACAGAAAGTTGTAAATATGAGCAGTTCTGTACAAGTCAGCACTTACTAAATCTGTCACAGAGGTACTCTGCTTTCTAAGAAAATTATCATTCAGGTATTTCAGTTATTGTAGATATTCCAGCTCCTTCCGTCCCACATTATAAAAAGTCGCAAATGGCACAGGTAAAGATAAGTTAAAAATAAAATTACAATTCCAATAGAAATATTAAGAGAGGATGCTACTGTCAACAACTAAAGTTCTACTATTTAAAGGTCTACTGTAAGGTTTTGGGATCAATTATTTTGGTTGTACTAATGGAGTTAACATGCTGAGGAAAAAACCTCAAAATCTCCATAAAGAGTGAACTTAAAATCCAGCCTCTGCAGAAATAAATGCTACACTCATTTGCTATGGATATCTAAAGTAGCAGTTCAGTGTTACTATAACTTTTTTGGGATAACACACTTTGTTTCTAAAAGTATTAAGTTTAAAATCAAGTTGTAACATAAAATGTAGAAAGGAAGACCAATAATCACTGTTAGGAACTGCAATAAATAGACATTTTATATGTGGACGTAGAAAGTATATTTTGTGGATCTGGACAACTGGCAGAGTATCAATATCTACAAAGTCTTCCAATTAAATGACTTTTTCAAGTATGATGCAATCATATGCAAAAGTACAACTATAAAATAAAGACATTAAGCCTCAGTTTATGCTTTAGTTTAGTATTTGTAGATAACTTCACAATGTCCTTCTTCAATTTGTTAACAATTTTCATCATCCCTGAAAGCACAAGCCTATTTCTATTTTTCAGCTATAAATGTGTCTCAATAAATGCAAGGAAATCATGAATAATGTGTTTCAAAATCTGAAGCAGATTTCTTACTCTATAAATTCACATTTCTCAAAAGGTCAAGTGAAATTATTGAGATTTGTATGCACTTTCAATTTCAAAATATATGGGAAAATAGGTTTATTACTTTTCCTTTAATTACCACCTTAATTTATTTTAAACTACCATTAGGAAGCTTCCAATAGATTAACAGTTCACACAGTTTAGTTAGATTTCGTGGTTTTGAAGAAATATTTTAAGTTTCAGTCTTGTTTAAAAGCAGATATTCTGGGTAAGTAAGATTCCAAACTGTATCAGTCTGCATACATGGAGCAAGCACTAATTATTATACTTTTCTATTATACTTTTCTACACAGTATTAGTTTTTAGTAGTAGATTACACAGTAATAGATTTTAGCAGTGACAGTATTTTGAGTTGCAGGAGCTAACAGAGAATATTTGAAAATAAGAGACTCGGAGGAAATTGGTAGAACACCAAGCCCATTATTCATTTACCACACCAAGTACATCAAGAAGAACTTGCCGATTTTAACCTCTACATCATTTCACTGCATGCAATTACAGTCATAATTTCTTGGAATAGGTAGTCCCTCCAAAACAATGCCAAATATTCTTTTAACACAAAATTCCTCTTTTGTATCAGGTAACTCCCAGAGCATCACTTGTCCCTAATTTTTGTTTCTCTTAACTTGTACATCATTTTTTTGCCATGTCAAAGCAGTAAAATAAAGATACACCTGGAATAGGCGGGAAAAGCTGCTTGAAAGCAATATATATGTTGGGGCTTTTTTATTTCCTAATATTGCTTACTCCTTTTTTACCAGTTGTCACCAATTAATAGTGCTTGAGTAATATGTACAGTCCCAAAGAAAAAAAAATTATAAACAGAAGCCTTTTTCCTTCAGATCCCTACCTCCCATGTTTATTGCTCCACGAGGACCCATATCACCCATTCTCATTTCCTGTTCTCTCTGAAAGTAAACATAGTTTTCATGGTCAACCTATCATTCTTAGAACTTAAAACATTCCCATTTACTCCATGAAAATAAAAATGTTAAAGTTTCAAAAGTTTCCATTGATCAAAAACAGTACAAGGAAAGACATTAATTACACTCCTGTTTTTTATAACATCAAAGGAATGAGTAAGTTCAATGTAACAACACCGTACATTTTTGCATAATAAAGATTAAATATCCCAAGATTCATTTATTAGATGCAGCAGTCTAACGCTCCCAAACAATTATGTGATCAACCACAAACGAATCCATCTTTACAGAGTGTTTTTAATTAATAAATATTTCTATTTTACCTGTAAACAAACAGGTCTTATCACAATACTTGCCTAAAGGCCATGGTTCAATACTACTCAAACTGATTTCATGACTCAAAAGTACTTGTGTTGATTGAAAACCAAGTTCTGGTGTATTATATTATGGTATGTAAATTCAACCTACCAATTCATCATTGTTCAAATAGTTTTGACTTCACTTGGTGGTGGTATATTTAATAAATTATACTGTGCTACTGATGTTAGTTCAGATACTGACCATCCTTTTAAAACCAGCATAAAACTGTAGTGTCACCAGAAACTGTAACATACATTTACACTAAACAGACAAATAACACATCAAATTGATCCAGGTTCAATTGATGGTCAGTCACCCAACAGCAGAAGATTTCTGACATTACCAAACATGAACCCCGGCCTGCTGTGAAACAATACTCAAAGGGGAGTACCCAGAGTGGCAAAAAAAAAATCATCACTTATGGGAAAACAAAATACTCTATCAGAGACAATTCCAAGGCATTTTAGGGTTACTGTTTACATCAAAAAGAACTAATTCACAGTTCAAAGCAAAACCAAATGAAATTTCTAAAAAAACATTCTCCTTAATTTTCTACAGGAATATTAACACGTATTCTGCTCTTGAGTAAACAAACACACACATGCTGAGAATAAGAAAATTCAAAAAAACATTTACCTCATTCTGAAAGAACATTCCACTTAGGATTTGAGAGCCTAAGTTCAGATACACTTTGAAAAGAAATCCACATACTAAGCAACTAAATCAGTCTGTAAGTGACTTTTACATGGAAATACTAATAAATCAAAATACATTCATTGTATTTGTACAGGTTCACAAAGTCTGGTTTGGTCAATCATATTTGGGATGCCAAACATGAGTCTTCTATCTTCAGCCATTTGAAGCAGCAGACACCACTATCTGACAGAACAGAACCAACAGTTTTATAAAAATATCCTGCTATAGGAAACTGCCATGAGATATATGATAAAGAGCTCTCAAGTTAACAATTTTGTTTGTAGTAACTCATATTAACCTAGAAAAAGTACTTAACACAAGAGTACACACTGTTTTCAAAAGATTATGGCTTAATGTTGAGTGGAAAAATAAGGTCTGGTAAGTAAAAGACACAGGCAGGTTTTCAAGTCCAGCTAAAAAAGGCCATTGATGGAACACTTAAGGAGGATCTCTTCCTCTGACCCCAGAACTCATGTTAAAAATCTATCAGAGAACATGCAGCTACTCTGACAGACCTTTCGCAGTAACATCAATTGACATTTTAAGTAAAATCAGCAGCCCCATGGGGATCAACCATATCCATAAACTGATACAGTCACAAATCAGCATACAACCATGTTGATTATTAGTCTGCTTGGACACCTCAGTCTTGACATCAGGAAGCAGAAGGAAAAGTGGTGCATCACCCCTAGCCAAAAGGATAGGGAAACACCATGGCTAGCAGTTTAACTAGTCAGATTGTGTGCCCCCGCGCATGCCTATATGCCTGTGTGAAAACCAGACACACCGTGAACAGCTGTGACAAACTTTCACTGCAAAGCAAAGCACCAGACTTTACAGTAGGCACAAAGCTTACTTAATTCATCTCAGGTTATACTGCAAGTTGGCTGGTGTTTGTTTTTTTAATGTGACAAGTGCCATAAGGCAAGGCTAAGTACAATACTGGCTGGATAAGGATGTTCAGTACAGAGTTGTAAAGCTGCACTATTTACTAGAACTTGTTTTCTTTGTAAAGGACAGAAGCATATGCAAGCTCTGATGTACACTTTCTTTAAAAAACACACTAGTCTTTCTCCTAGCAATCAACCATTTTTTCTCTGTCTTAAAATGCAGCCAGTCTTTGGTTAACTGAAGTACAGCAAAGATGGGTAGAACCTACTTTTGTTTAGTCTAGTTTAACATTTGTAAGAAAAAACATGAAGTAATTACTTGCCATTTTTTAAGCTTTAACTTCAGTGTTGAATTATTACAGTACAAACAACATTTCAGGTATAGAACTAAGGCCCTGATAATAAATAAATGTGCCTTAAAGTCTCTGCTACCTATTACTTTATGAACACAAGATTAAGACGCTGCTGCTGCTGCTTATAATTATTCCTACTGTTGCATATACAAAAACATATCATGTTCCCGTGACTGTTCAGCACAGGAAAAATTCTTCCATACTTGTAACACAGAATTAGCAACATTACACTTCCTGTCAGAGAAAATACTCAATTTCAAACATTAACAAGCAGTATATATCATTTACGTCATTAGATGTTTGATGTATTCAAAAATTCTATCTGGAGGAGTCCTGGATGGTAACAACAATTCAGCCCTGTCACATACAAATCAGGTCCCAGACAGCTCTTTACTGTGTGAATACAAACATGTTACTACAGGTAAGTTAAGTCAACTAGTCCATGGGTTTTGCCCAAAATATAACAGAAAGGAATACCAACATGCAGTTTGACACAATAGCTGAAGCACTGCTGGTTGGTAATTCAAGCCCACCTGAGAGGTTCATTTTCAGATACTCAATTTGCAGATCTTAATGAGTGTTACCTTCTCAAAGCTTCTTTTCCTCACTACATGACTTCCCATTCTTCTGTTCAGTAGCAGCCTGCTTCAGCCCCTTCCCCAAAGCCACCCAAAACACGGAGTTAAAAAAGGACTGAACTCTCAAGAGAGAAATATGTGGGGTGATTAAGAACCTTTGAAGTCACCCATACCTGGGAAATCAATCTTAATAGGAAGAGAATATGAAAAATAGATGATATGCTGTTACAGGAAGAAAAGAAAGCCATAAGACAAAAAACGTGCAGGAAAGCAAAAGTTAAACTTTGTGAAAAGCAGAAAAAAACATTATCAAAAAGACGAAGTCAGCAAACAAAAAATGTCCTATCGTAAAAGCACCACTTACACAACTCAAACCTTTCCAAATTATTTGTTGCCAGGATTTTTGTAAAATACTTCTGAACTCACTAATGCAGACAACCTTCAAAAAGGTCCAATTCATCTGATTAATTTTTTAGAAAAACTGCTATGATGGCAACTATAGGATTATACTTACTAAATACTTTAGACAGAAGCATTAAAAATTGTATTTCTCACAATGCCAACTAATTTTAACATCAAATGTAAAAAGCAGATCTACACCAAAATATTGATATACTCAGTTTTTAAAACATGTATTTAACACTTAATATAGTATGGATTCACCCCTTTTTACCAAGTACTTGAAACCAGTTTTCCAAAGTATTTGAGGTGTATCATGTGCTATGTTCTTACACCTCTTATCACCACTGATACAGCAATCTAAATATACAGAGAACAGCCAAGATAATTATTTTGAGTTTGTTAATTATATATTACACTATTTTAAATGTTCTACAAAACTGTGAAACTACATCTTTTGAAAAACACCTAAGAATTTATACATGTCACACTGCAAGTAAAAATACAAATAGTCATAAACCTGACTTTTTTTACTGACAAACCAGTGCTACTTTTTTTCCTTAAAAATAGACCTTGCAATTGCAGCAATGCAGCAAAAATTAACCTTGTCTCCAAGTGATGCAATATTCATGGTAACAAAACTGTCAAAAATTATGGTATGAACAAAATATGGCAGGGAAAATTTTAGAACAGCAAAAAAGCAAGACATCTCAGAAATGTTATGATGGCAGAACAAACAGATTTCAATGGTTTGTGGCCAGAGAACATGCAACTATCTACTTACCTTTCATAGCACAGTAACCACAATAATGCTAGGACATTTCATCCAAAAAATGCCTTAGCAAGAAAAGAACACTTTCCCTATAAACTTGAAAATTAATAGTTAAATTAGCACTTTATCTAAGTTGTGTATGTAGAGCAAAATGTTATTAACAGAACTGCTGATTCTCACTTTTCTTCACTAACATGAAAATGGAATTTTACTCTCTAACAGACTATTTATTTGTCAAAATAGGTATGACATTTCTGTACCTCTTACTAGAATTCATTACTCCCTTCTAGTGTGGTTTATTTCATTAAGTTCCTTCTGGAAAAGAAAAACTATTTTCAAAGACTTCTTAATGAGGCATAAGGCCCTTAAATCTTATTTAAATTTTAATTTACTGAAAGACACCTATATTTTAATGGCATAAATCATGCAAGTTACTAAAGCTGCTAGTTAGCAATCAAATCTAGAATCCGGAGGATACTTCTGATTATGCGTGATTTATCTTTTCCTCAGAATACTCCACTATTTCACTCCAATGACAAGTGAACTGGAAGTGGCAGTAAGCAGTTAAAGTAATAAAAGTTTCTCTTCCATCCACCTCTTCCTGTCACCCTTCCCCTCTTTGGTTTGTTCTTCAATTAAGATCTCTATGTAAGATCCAAAAGTTACAATATCTTCACACAGTTCATATACAATAGCAGTAAGTAATTTTACATTAAAAGTATTGATCTTTCAAAATCCAAGATTTGTATGTGTTGAGCACTGAAGTCTAAATTCAGAGCTGATCCCTACTCCAAGCTGGGCAGCATACCAGATGATTCCAAAAATATCTTCCAACCTAAACTACTCAACTACTCAACACTCTAGGAACTGAGTGACAGTGCTCACCCAAGAGTCTAAAAAAATATATAATCTCTTACTTCACACAAATCTACACAAACACATTAAATTGGATAACAACTATAGTAAAGGTAGCTATAAAACATATAGCATGCAATAAACTATAGAGTCCAGTTTTCAAATAGGAATCCTAATAAAAAGAATTTTCATTAGGTTTAATAGCTGTCACCAGGACTCAATCTTAGAAAAAACATACTAAGAAGGCTGGAGGAGATAAAGGCAATTTACTGCTTTCTGACTCGAGTAATGAATAAAGCTGATGGAGATGACTCATTAAGTTCCAACACTAAAAACCCTCGACATTAAAAAAGTATCACACAGGTAAAATCAGGAATACACATGCATGAAATACAATCAGATAAGACATATCCCAGTAAATGCTACAAACTGGAAAAACACTCCTAATGGCAGTGAAAACTACAATTACAGAAAAAAAAAATTATCACTAGTCCTGCATATTTTTTAAGTATTCCTGTCATTTCAGTAAGATTGCAACGGAAGTATCAATTTTATTTGAAGAGAATTTCTTTCAAAACTAACAGCAAAAGTATAGGGATGTATTTGTGAAAAACATCTATGCATTACATATTTGTTCTCTTCTTTTAGTTCTGAGAACAAAAAGTCTTGAACTCCTGTGGGATCTCATTTTCCTCCTGCATCAGCTGCTAAGGATAGTCCTTGACAGCTAAAGCCCACAGAGAAAAAACACCCAATTAAACAAATGCAATTAAAACTCCTCAGAAGTATTTAGCATTGTAAATAGAAGTTATTATTTAAAATACTTTTACAGTAAACTGTTAAACAGCTGTGAACCTCCCAGAATGTTTTGGTTTTGTCATTCTCTTACAGGTGGATGCAAAAGGCAATCTGAACTAAAGTCAGCTTCCTTTATACATCAATCCTCACATGATGTTTAAGCCAGGTCTAAACTGGCAGTTTTGGAAAAGAAAGCAGTTTAATTGCACTAACATGACTCTCAATACAAAGACCTTTAGGGTATACATCACTAACCAGCAACATTTAATAGTCCTAAAGATTAAAGAAAAGGTTAATTCTAAAGGGTAAAGACAATACTATTTAATACACACCAAATAACAGCTTTATTTCACACAAGAACTCCTATTTTCAGAATGTATTACAGCTCAAAATTCAAATTACAATCTAACTTGTTAACAAGAAGGAAAATGGTCTAAAAGAAGCCAAGATATACCATGGAACCTATGCTGTTGATAATAGAACTTGGTTCCATATTGTAATTTATACCTTTTCTGCTTCATTATTTTGTCTTGTAGTTACTTGCTCCTTCACTGAATTTTAATATTGCATTTAAGCCACTGCTTTAACATAATCTGTGAGCTTTTCTCCCACCTCTCTTATTTCCATTTGTTAAAATACAGTAAAACATACATACAAGATCTACAAAACTGACAAAAAATTTGTTTCATTTTCTCATAACCTGAGATAAAAGTTATTCATCATCAAAAAAAAAAAAAGTAAGGTACACAGAGGGCAAAATCAGGCCCTAAACAAACTGTAAATATATACAGCAGTTAGAACCAAAATCAAAATATTTTAATTCCATGTCTACAATCATCATTACATCATCTGTTCAGGTAAAGAATAATCCTACCATATCCCTTCACTGTATATGAAGCACTCTCTGAGGATGTAACTGCAATGAAGCATACCTTTTCCCAAAATGCCTTTGTTGTTGATGATTTGAGAGAAAACAAGCACAGAGGTATTCTGTCAAATTTTCCCCTTGATTTAACAACTAAAACTCAGAAGAGAGGTAAAAATCTGCTTGTCAAATATTTTAATCTAAAATTCAGAAATAATTTTCAGAAGATAAAGGTGCTTAGAGAAGGTAACCACCTTCAACAGATTTGGAAATCCTTTGAAAAATGAGATCCCATTACATCAATTCCCTTAATAGCAACTTTTTCAATTCTGCCAATTAAGCTGGTTCTGCTGGAATTAGGAGCCACCTTAGATTCATGGAACCAAAATGTAAAAAAAATCTGCCATTTCTGTTAGCTTTTTTTAGTAACAGTAGAAAAATTAAAAATATAAATTAAATACAGATCAACAGCTGAACATAATACAAATATTTTTTCAAAGGCACTTTACTGTTTACTTACCCACAAAAGTAATTTCTAGAAGAAATACACAGCATGACTGACAGTTCATGACTGAGACATGTAACAATTACACTACATTCACAATATATTCACATCTTCAGAGGTATATTAGAGAATTTAATCTTAGAATTATTCTGGTTTTCTATGAGCTGAAGAAATGTCAAAAGAGTGGATAAGTATCAAAACAGACAACCTGGCAAGCTGCAAATTATTTAAGATGCACTCCACTATTTACCATGGTGGGGGTAGACTTGAAGGACTGCTTAACTGGTAAGAAAGACTGGGTTAACTCTACCCTTATGCAGAAATGCACTAAAATACTAAACTGAAAATCAGGTGTTATAGAACAATGCTGCATTTTAGATTTCCCAAATCGTTATGTTTTCCCTACAGAGATCCCAAATCTACGCAAATATTTATAAAGGAGCGAACACTGGATGGAGTCAAAAAAAAAGTTTTCCCCAAATGCAAGATTCAATAAGATGTAGTGAAAGTCATCAATGTTTACTTAGAAGAGAAATTAATCAGCCAAGAATACCCTTTATCATGGAATATTTATGTGAAAATCTACTTCTTAATAGAAGTGCCAACAATAAGACTGCAAAAATCAACTTAAGAGCACCTCTAGTTATAGCCACAGTACACTAAATATGATTCTGCCAGACTTCCCTATTATCAACTTTTCCTCACCAAGTAGATACTATACACGCCAAATAAATTATAACATAAAAACCAGTACAATTGTAGTTGTTAACTCATAATTAATTTGAGTTACAAGTAAATAGAATATGCAAGTATTTGTTAAAAGGAAGCTGAAAACTGAAGTCTCTCAATCCTACAAAGAGGTCCTGTAGGAGAAACTTTTAGCTCCCATATAGTGTCTTTTATAGAGGCTATGGATGTTGCTTATAACCAGAATAGTTCAATGTTTAAGATTTCTTGAATTAACTTATGGCCTGTCCATACACACAGCACACTAAAACATAAGCAAATATAAACAGAGAAGCATCAGTGAAACTTTCTGCAGTTTCAGTCAAGCTCCACAGTTACTTTACACAACTTGTAGGCCATTTCCTGTAAAACTGGAGCAATGAGGCAGACCTGAATGAGGAAGATGCTTGTCATTTGCACAAAGTTCTGACTGATAAAATAATACAGTCTATCAGGCAATTCTAGTATTTCCATCAAAAGCGTAAAAAAATGGTCATCTGAACAAATCCAAACAGATTGAGAAACATTGTTTTCTAGCTAAACACCCTAACCCAAGCTCACACACTCTTAAGCTACACTGGCTGGTTTCATCAAAAATATCCAACAAAAACTACTATTTTATTTATGTACAATAGACCCAAAGGTCAGAATTATGACAGGGACTCAATGGGGACCACCCAATCAATAGAGACAAACACGAATAGCTGGTTCTTACCTAAACTCAGAAGTTCCCCTATAGTTAAAACAAATGTTTAATAATTCAAAAATGGTGGGGGAAACAAACAGGAAGACTCCATAAGAAAGTAACATTTTTAAGGTATTATAAAACCCAGAAGCACATAGGAAGATAAACAAAACCTGAAGATAAACAAAGTCTGATTTCAACATCATATTCTCTTTTTCTCAGAACAGACAACTACTAGCTATCCTGTCTAGGATAACCCAAACTGCATTTGAGACCTGTAGCAAGGGCTTCATGTCATGTACAGAACAAAAGTAATGCAAACACTCCTTCATCCTACACAATTTTAGGCCTAAACTAACGAGCCATTGCCACTGTAGGAAATCATAACGGTGACAAATATTTTAGTAGGGACTGTTGTGACATGACATGGAGTGATAGCCTTAAACTAAGAGTGGGTATTCCAACTAGGTGAAAGGAATTTAAAAAAAATTTTACAATGACAGCAAACAAATACTGGAACAAGTTGCCCAGACAGGTGGTGGATGCCCCATCCCTGGAAACATTAAGGATGGCGTGGGGCTGTGGAACAAGTTGCCCAGACAGGTGGTGGAAGCCCCATCCCTGGAAACATTAAGGATGGTGTGGGGCTCTGAGCAACCTAAAGTAGCTTAAGATGCCCCTGCTCATTGCAGGAGACAATGAACTAGATGGCCTTTAATGGTCCCTTCCAAACCAAATCGTGCTATGATTTTAAGATTATGTTCAGATCAAAAACATCTTTGAATAGCAAACCTCAAATATATTTAATTGACTCTTTAGGCTTCAGTTTCTACTGAACTCCTCATCTGAACAGTTACAAAACAGCTCTACTGAAACTCATCCTCTTACCAAAACCACTATTTATTAAAAGTGCTAATTATTGGAAAGTAATACCCAACCTTTGCACGATTAAAGTGTACTTGATGGAAGACAGAAGTATCAGATTTAAACTCCATTTTCTTCATGGATGATCTAATAACCCAAAACAAGCACTGCCTCCAGTAATAAGAAAAAAATACTTTGACATGGATGCTTGTGAAATACTAATGAGAAAAATAATAAATATTTTAATTTAAAAAATAACATCCTGGTTTCAATAGACAGGTAACAGCACTAAGTTAATTTATATTTATTTCTATTAGTTTTCTGCATTACCAGTATTAACATTTTCTGCTCTGTGAGAGCTACTGAAGCAAAATGCTGGAGGCTAATCAAAAGGTCACATTTAAGAAAAAAAAACCTACATGGAAGGCACTGGCTTGAGAGACAGAAACCTAAACAGGTCACTAAACAGGCTTCCTTCACACTATGCAACAGACCCATTAACAGACTTCCTCGCATGCAAAAATACTATTTCTACAGAAATCTCGCTTATTGCTTCTTGGGCATTTTATTCTTTCTTTAAACATGGATCCCTTGAGCAAAGACAAACTGTTCTAAGCAGAGGAAGTTACTTTAGTTGCAAGTCTCAGTGCCACCAAGCAAGATCTCAGGATTTAGAGAGGTGGATGAGTCCAAAATAGGTACCAAGCAGACAACTGAAACTGAAAGTTAGTTTCTTCTTAGTCTGGGTAAATACGTGTACAAACTCCAAGTCAAACTTAACTCCAGTAGCTGAGGAAGAAAAAATGAAAATTATTAAGGCAAACATAAATTTTAGCTTCTTCAAATATATACGGCATTTATCAAACACATCAATAAATAATTTTTTAAGTTATGTATATAATTTCTAAGTACTCTTGTCAAAATATGAAAAACTGAAGAACTCTGTTGAAGTAACTTAAGTTGAATAAGATTATTTCATTTATCATTTATTTCAAATCATGAGCAGCAATAATTTTCAGAAATAATAGTAAAATATATACTATAGATGTATAAAATCTGCTCTTGATTAGATTTTTTCATTTTTATCCATCAAACAGCAAAAGTTAAGTACGCAAATGGAGTATTCTATAAACAAGTACAGATGCATTTGAGGGCTTCCTATCAATAATTGAATAAAAATGGCATCTGCTACAGCTGAGGCCTCATGAAACACAGACACTGATGACAACTAATGTCATTTTGCCATTACATAAGCAGCATCTGGACAGTGTTATTTTAGCATCCCAATCATCAGTCTAAGAGAAAGTAAGGTTATAAACAAAACCAGATAATCTAAAGAATAGGACAGAAAATTCTCTATCAATTACTGCAGAAAAGAACAAATTTGGGAAAGCTTAAAAGCAGTACCACAACACCTAAATTCATATTGGAGATTACTGCACATTTGACAGCAAAATAAACTATAAAAATTACTTGTGAATAGTCACTTGTTCTGTTTGCGAGTTCACATAAAGTACATTAGTATTTTCCAAAGCACTTTGTGCAAACGTTAGAAGACAACTGTAACAGAGCAAAAGATTAGTCTCCTAAACATAATACAAAAATATCACATTGCCTAAACACTCACAGTTCACACATACAGAAATATAGATATAAATGAAATATGTGATTGTAACAATTATTTGCTCTGTTACTGAAAAATTACTTTAAGTAGCATCCTTGACATACATAAAAACATGACCTAGAAAATCAATTATGAACCATCCTAAAATGGTAATGAAATACTTACAAGAAAAGAACTTATTCCACAAACACCTTCATTTAATGCATATAAGCACATAATAGGTTACAAAAAGATACCTGAAGATTTGCCTTGATTTTCATGTAATGTCTTTTAATACTAAAAGCAGATATGATAGCTAAATAGTTTTTTCTACCTGACAATGCAATTAAAGGCTGAAATTAATTTATTTAGTTGCTGAAAACAATAAAATTGAATATTTTAAGGCCTGTTAAGGAAGTATTATTTTTGCCTAAAGCAACAAATTTAGTATCTGAAACACCAAGGAACAGAAGAAATGCATGATTTAAGAATCTGTCTACTGATGTATATAACTCCTGAAAAAATAAATATCATTTAGTGCTACTGCCAAAACTAGGAGTGCCCACAAAAACACAAACTGTATTTACATAATGCTTGCTTAAAGGCCTATCCTATGTTGACGTATGCATAGCAAGAAGCTTGATTGATCACTAAAGCAAAACCACTGCCAAGAAAAGCAGTGTTTTGTCAGGTTGGTGTGTTTTAGTTCTACATTTAAATGATTTGTCTCTTTCCAAGCTAGTTTTCCCTTAAAAAGCCTTTAAGGTGTCACACATGCACTATGTATGCTGGACTGCAGTAAGGATGCAATTAATCTTGCCCAGTCCCGCTCTACAGAAAAATTTTTATAAAGCAGCAAGAAACTGAGATTTTACTCATATGAACTCATACTACTTCACCACTATTAGCTTCATTAAGTATAGGAGGCTGTCAGGATAAAATAACCAACATTAATTGTTAGAAAACTTATCAAATTTGGAAAGATTCTTAGAAATGTTTCATTATTGGGCATCTGCCTTCGTTTAGTTTTGCATGAGATAAGAAACAATTCACCATTCAGTGAAAATTCTAACTGCTTACATTACTGGAGCTTTTGAGCACAATGCTATGAGAAGATAGGATCAAAATACAGTTCTATTCACTTAAACAGGCATGAAGTGCAAAAATCTAGTCCTGAATTACTGAAGTTCAAGGAAATCTAACTGACTTAGATTTCCTAAGATGTGACTGTCTTAAGTCTTGTTTAGAACATGCCTAATGCTTAACTTGCAAGTAAACTTAGAAGAGAGGGATAAGACATGCCTCCATACAGTAAGAAATGGAAAACTACATTTATAAACTGCTCTGAAGGACCAAACCCTTAGAACAAAAACTATGTTGCGATGGCATTCCTGAAGCTATGAATATCATTGCTGTTTTGCAATGTGCCTTTTTACTTTCTTGCTGTCATCTGTCTTACAGCTTTTGATCCAAGTCCACTACAATCCCTGCTGTTGAAGCATCTCCATTGCTTTAGGAGCTGATACTTCATGCTGATAATTACTCAACATTCTTGACAGCAGCGCTTCTGCATGAAAACTAAAGGAAAGCAAAACAACATCTAGAAATAATTCCTGAAAATACTATGAGATACAAAAGGAAACTATTTATATATGAAGTCTTACATGAAAAAACCAGCAAGCATTCAGAAATTGAAACTCATGAATTCTCAGGAAACAGTCCCTTACACATTCAAAAGGGGTTTTCCTTGAAGAGAAGTGGGCAAGGATGTCCAAAAATCTCAATTCCCTCTTTAAACCACCAGTAAGAAGAAAGGTAAGTTTAAGGTTGGTATTGCAGTTGTTGTTTCACTAAGTACAATACCCACCCAACACTAATTCACAGTGTTACTACAGAAGTAAATCTGTCCACACAAAACTAGGACTACAACTCCTACATATTTTTGGTCCCTGTTTTAGACACATAGAAACTATTTTAATACACTAAATCCAAAACACTAAGTTGGTGACACAAATAAAAGCAGGTCTTGGAACAGGAATTATTTTGCAGAATGCCTCTGATTGAGATTCAACAATGTAAATTGAAGCAAGCCATCCATAACTGGATAATAACCGCTGCATGTTTGAGTAATTAATGTACTACTGGCACTCAGAAGTATTTTCTATTTAAAAAATATTTGTGCTGTTGCAAAATAAATCACCGTCATCAAGTTCCTCTTTCAGCCAGAAGAATGTATGCAAAATAAAAATTAGCAGAATACTACTGGAAAATTAGTTTCCCAATTAAGCTACTGTGAAATCAGAATGTATATAAATTATTGAGTTATAACAACACATTTCAACTAACTGACTTTTAGAAAGGAAGGGAAAAACCATAACCAATATGAAAGTGTTTATTCATAATTTATCTAGTAGAGATCACATAACTAGATTAATAGATTGTCTAGGCATCATCAGGCTGCCCATTAGATTAACCATCAATGCAATCAAATTTCTAATGTTCATCATCACCAGCAACAAGAATGCTTCAGGAAAAGAAAGCCTCTCACAGAAAATATTTTTATCATCTGTAACAAAATCAAGTAACTGCTAGCTGAATTAAACTTGATAACAAGATGTTTTTCAGAAGTAGTTCTATTTTTAAAAAATCCTAGTTTGATGAGTTGGAAAAGATACAGACAGAAACTTTCAACAGGAAAATCTAATACTGCAGCCTTGCATGAGAGGGTCCAGTTCTGACTGCCACTGCACTTACCGTTTATCTTCCTGTTTTAGACTGACCAGTAAAAAGTGATAGGATATAAGTCAAGGAAGCTTACTTTTCAAAGCTTTTAAGAAACAAAAACAATTATTAGAAACAATTATTATTGTTGTGCTAAATACCTTGTTGGCAGAAGACTTTATTATGTTGTAAGTATAATGCCAGAAGAGTTTATCAAGACTTGATATGGTAAAAAACTATCCAACAGAATCAAAAAATGCAATTCTCACCAAGAGTCAACTTTAACCTCTGAAAATAATAATAACTTTCTCAGTACACGTACAGTGGTAATCTGAGAGTAGAACTAAGTGCAAGATGGAATCTATTCACAGTAAACGAGTATTAGTAAGGACAAATAAAAACTAATTAGTTGTATAAGAAATTCTAAGCTGAAATCAGATTTCATGTGTCATTTTGCAATCCCCAGAAAAGGCTTACAGTTTTCCTCTGCTTGAAAATGCAAAGGCTTTTTCAATTCCCATTCACACTGTACAACTACAGTTATCTAAAACCATCTTAAAACAAGCATCTATAAAATGATAGGCATGCTTAGTCACACAGCTGCCCTGATTAGAAACTGTTGCTAAAGAAAGCAAACACATCACTTGCTATTTTGTTTCAATTTTTCCTCCTTTAACGTTTAAAGAGCATAAGAAGTAAGACCTAAGTCAAAACATAACCAGAATACTAAAGACTATTCTTGAGAATACATTTTTTCATGTATCATTGTGCACCACTTAAATTTCATATGAGTTATATATAAGTTAAAACGCTTTTGGTAGGGCTGTTACTGCAAAACCAAATGTATATATTCTTGCAGTGTATTAATTAGGACCAGATGAACAAACAATTTCAGTAATGCATGAGAGTGGGAAAGCTAAGCTCTTCCAAAGCAGTCTTCCACCCTTCGCCTCCAAAAAATCTGATGTATAAAAGCCATAAAAATTATGCATAGTGATTGAAGTGGTTTCCATTTGAACCACTCTTCCTCCCTTTTTATCCTACATTTTTGCCAACTCCAGCACAACAACTTTAACAGTTTCTATTCATATAGGGTTTGGAATTTAAAAATGTAGACAGGCAACAAGGATGGACAAACTGTGGTAAGCAATTTAAGCACAGAGACTAAATACTCTTATCTCAAGACAGATGTAAGAATAAACCAGTAAATGCTGTGGTGGCCAACATTATCTAGTTTTCCCCACTCCAAGCTGCAGAATACAGGCCACAACTTCCAAACAGCAATGGAATCTGTGGGAGCTACTGCCATCCCAGGGCTGTGGGTTGGCTCCCCAGCTTGCTGTCACTGCAGCAAGAAGCATGGGTCTCACAGAGGAGCGGAGGTTTTGACAAGTAGCTTACAGGTCAGAAAGTCAGGCAACCCCAAAAGATGCTACATTAGGATATGACAGTGATATGACATTTCACATTTGGCACTACAGAAGTCATCAGTAAGTGCTATTTCTAAATTACATGAGACAACTATTACATGCTATTTCCCCAATTATGTTTTATAATATTTGGAACACACTAAAGGACAGTATGAGTTCTGAATCCTTGGTCTTCATTTCCCTGAAGAAAAGATGTACTGAAAGCAATTTTCTTTTACAGTGAGAACATATGGAAATAAATTACCATCTGCTTTTGGATACGAGTCCCTCAAAACACAGCGAGCAAAAACAAATTACACCGGTTAATAAAATCAAAGGAACTATTTTGCTTCCTCCCCATCTTTACTAAAAACACTAAGGTGCAGACAAGGGGAGAAATGTCCTGCTAAGAACAGGAAATAATTTATTTTCTAACATCTCTCATGATGTCTCAGAACATACATAATAAATTCTTTGCAACCCTACAGAAAATTTCATGGTATAGAATGTAAACCAGGTTTTTCTTTCACAGAAAGTAGCTGAGAAACCAGCAGTTCATTTCTGATTGGTGTATGAAGTTGCACCTGGCAAGCGGAGCAAAATCCCCTTCTACAGACTACAGTTGTTTTAATAATGTAAAAGAGCAATTGTGTGAATTGCTTATTCATTATTTCCTCACTAGGAATAGCTGTAATAGTAAAACCGATTCAAGAGAAACTGAAGCATTTGCAACACAGTTTGCATTCACTGAACTGATCTGGTTGGTAGGAAAAAAGTCATACCCTTTGACCAAAAAAATTTAGAATCTGACTCCTCTGACAGCACCATTTTGTTAGTCCTGCAGGATGAGTCTTCAGAGGCAGAGCATACCTAAATTACTAATACAAATAATGTACAGATTATAGCAAGGACAAATGTTCCCTCACCTTTAAAATCTTTCAGTCTCCTTTAGTAATGATTTGGATGTTCTCATCTAGTTTTACAAAGGATTAATAGGGGGAGTGATTTTAAGCTCCATACGAAATTAATATTGCCCGTTTTGTTTCTGAAAACTTTCTCAGTAAGTTAAGCATAAAGCAAAACCAGTAATTCAAACAAGCTTAGCAGCATGAACTGGTTTAAAATTTATACCTTCACGCAGAGTAGGGCACATCAGGATGGGTGATTCCTATCACCTCCCATTTAGAAAAACTATTTTACTGAAACATTTCAATTCCTAAGTAAAAAAAAACAGTATCTGAACACCTTCACTTGATGGAAGCGTTACATCACTAGCTTGTTGGAAAAATAAGAGTGATGTCATCATCCAAAAGAGTAACTACACTACCGAATATGTAGCAATTCGCTCAGGGGAACAGTGAAATACGGAAGCAAAAACGGCCAAAAAGAAGATGGCAATTCAATAACTAGTATAAAAATAATGTAATGAAAAAATTCTTTTGTGATTTGGACTTTCACCATAGAATTGTACTTACATTGTCCATGAAATTTGGCTTAAATCCTCCCTCCTGCTGTCGTCGTAATTCCTCCTGTTCCCTCTGGCGTAGCATCTCTTCCTCCCGACGTCTGTGCTCTTCTTCATGCCTAGGATATTTTCCAAAATTATGTCAGTGTAGTCTCTTGACCTGTTCAGGCTTGCACTGAGCCTCAGAGATCAAGCACATAAAGAAAACTGGCCATGATTTATTTTTTACACAGTGCAAGGCACTAGTCTAGTCAACTTCATGAGTTTGAGAACTTTTGAAGTTTCGGTTGGGTTTTTTTTTGGATTTTTTTTTTTTTTTGGAATACAAGTAATATCAATAGAAATACATTATATACCTACTCTTCCAGCTATAGATCAGCAAACAGATTAAATATTCCAGTTTTTAAGAAGACACTATGGATTAAAACATTTCAACAGTGCCAAAAGACAATTTTTAATTCTGAGATGTTTTTGTGCTCCTCTCTTTATCTTATTGACATTTATTCTGATATTTCACAAAAAGTATCAATATGATGAGACCATGACTATTTTCTTAAGCTTTGGAAGAGGCATTAGAACAATTATTTGCATGAATCAAAACCTAAAAGAAAAATTGTTCTCAACATACTAGAATAAAGTGAGTCGGACTATAAGATTGCAATGCTATGATTCTACATGCAGATCACCTGCCCATAAAATTTAGAAGTGAGTTCCTATCTATTACAGCAATGCTTTGGTCATGTTAAAATAAATATGAAATAAAAAAATAGTCTAAGACATTTCTATGCTAATTAGAAATCTCAGAAATTTACAACAAAATTAGAATTGAAATAAGTGAAAAAAAAAATCAAGCAACACTCAAAACCAATATTTTATATTGCATGATATCAGAAACATCACACATTATGCTTGTGAGAAGCAAGTTTAGCTAACATATCTAAATTCATGCAAGCCTACAAGGCTGCACACCACACCTCTGCACAGTAGAAGACAAAATACCTCAATTGTATCTGCTTGCGTTTTTGAAGTTCTTGGTTTCGAAGCTCTTCCAAGCGCCTCAATTCTTCCTGACGACGCATGAGATCTAACAGGATCAAAAGTGCATTTAAATATAAAAGCTGTCAATCAATCATGTGACAACACAAAAATTGTTATTACCATCAGTTTACAGTGCTAACATTCAAGTTTTTAAACCAAATTTTCAATGCATTTAACTCATCTCTTTCCATCAAGCTAAGTCTAGTACTTGAAAAAAACACTGGATCCGTGGCATACAGACATAGAAAGGTACAAAATGGGCAAAGCCCCCAGAGCAGGTTGTGGAAACAGAAGTTTTGAGTTCTCAAAGGAAAAAAAAACTCTCTCAATCCCTTAAATCACATCCTGGTTTTACATCTAGGACAGGGCATGAATTTTCTCACAACACTGTACACTGCTGAAGTCACACTACGAAGAAAACCACCACACAATTGATGGACTTTTATGCTCTCCACTATGTATTGCAAGGCCCTACATGGCACACATCAGAACAAGAGAAGTCATAAGAACTTCAGGTGCGTGAAGGAAGTCTGAACTTCCATGAAGATTGATCATGACTCTGCAACTTACAAATGACTAGTCTTTTAACCCCACAAAAAAGGCACAGCCACAGCCTCCTATGAAGCACTCAGAATGCCCTTAAGAAGTACAGCATAACTCAGTAATTAATTTTGCTGACCAGTCACATTATTGATTTCTGCTTGGAAATCTATGCTGTCTTCAATGAATAATAATTTTACCATTTCTTAGAAAGCAGGGTTTTTTTATTTTTGACATAGGATATTTGCCACATGACACTATTTATAGAAACCACAAGTTACATTTTCCCATCCTATCCATTACATGCCTTTCATGCTTTAGTTCAACTGTTCTGCACATTTTCTCTACACATTTCTTCACTATACTAATTAAAATATATTTTTAGTTATGCAGATCAGTTTCCTCAAACTTGTACACAACAATGTCCACTATGAGAAAACATGCTTCCTTTTCAGTTCTTTGGTCTTCCAAATTTATACAGCATTCCCTATTTCTTGTGCCCACAGGACCAAGATTTCCTGCTTTCTCTCTACCACTATCATTTACTGTCCTTTCTTCTTAAGATGTAGCAGTCTACTCTTCTCATTCTTCTCCTAATTTTTCTCCATAGCATAGTTTATTGCCTTTCCTGAAACTGTTAGTATGTTTAAAGTTCAGCATAGCAAATTCTGATTCAGTATCATTTGACAACTGCCAAATCTTGGCAGAAAGCCTTACTAAGCCAGATGAAAACACGGATATAGAGGTTCAAACTCTGCACAAGAGCCATTCATATTAAAAGACCTGTAATGATGGTAATTTTTGATTGACAGGTCCATTTTCTGAGCAGAAAAAATCTGCATTAAAGCAGCTGTGGGAAAAAAAGAAAACAAACAGCATTATTATTAGCCTCTGCACTTTCTTGTGCTTATAAATGGGCAAGGGCTTCGTTTTACCTTCAACCTTCTAACATAGCAGACAGCAGAAGGTGAAGGTGTTCTCTCAACTCAGAAGTTAATCCTACCAGCTGGAATATCAACTCCACAAAGGCTCCTAAAGCAATTTTAACTGCTGATTTTTCTAAAGATGGAAAATAAATGCCAAGCTTCCATATAATTGATTTAAAAATTAAGCTTCTGGTTAAATTCAGTCACGTTTTCCAGTATTTTCATAATCTATTTAACCATCATTATGAGAGAATATTTACAAATGTTTGATGCATACCACCAGTACATAGATCAGAAATACCATGCAATTTACTTACACATGGAAACACGTATTCTGCTTTACAAATTACTTCTGACTCAGTCTGTCAAAATATGACACTTCAAAGTGAAAAATTACACATTTCAAAAGAATTAAGTCTACCTTCAGAATTAATACCACACCACAAAAACGTGAGTACACAAACCAACATGTTCTAGAGTTCCAGTCCTGCTAGCTCTTGTGGAGCAGTTTCAACACAACCTTCACCTGCTGGAGTATATGGACCAGTAAGCTCATCCTTCCTGTCATCTTTTTAACTCCTACACAACTAAAACATGACATTTTCTATTTTATTTCATATTTCATAATGACTTCAATACATCTTTAAATTTGACTTCATGCACCAGGGATACAAAACTATTAATTCTAGGTTCTGGTGCCTTAGAAACGTCATTGCATCTTTCTACACAATCCTGTGATGCAATTACAGCATTGCAATCCTGTGATGCAATTAATATAATCAATATTCTTGGCATGGCATGAACTTAGACCCACACTGTTCAGAGCAACAAGAAGATTATATCTTTGAAAATAAATAAAAGTGAAAAAATCACCTTATTTTCATGCATACTGAAGCTGAAGAATCGAGAAGATTAAACAGAAGGAATACTTATTAGTCTCTAGAGCTCTGAAAATTAAGTTTTGGCAGGTAACTAAGAAGAAACCTAACTATCTTAGCAAAATTCTGAGCTATCTGGTACCAAAGAGGTACTCTGCTAACCAAGCTGTGAGGGGAAAAAGCCCTCCTCCTACACTAAAAGAAACATATTTTCTCACTGGAATAGTAGCACCGCATGCTTTCATGTTTTAGTGGCTCTCTAATGGAAGGAATAATTCTCTCTTTTTTAATATAAAACTGGCATTTAACAAATATTCAAAAAGCAGAATATCTTTTCCTTCATGTTGTCCTTAAAAGAAACCCTAATAGCCAAAAACACACCAAAGATGTTTTACCATGTTTTACCATTTTTTCTATCTTAAAGTAAGAGGCCACCGTAATCTTGTCTGAGTTTAACACATAATTAAGACATGAATTTAAGACAAAGTAATCTCTAATCTTGCCCTCAAGTCCAGGCAACAGGTGAATAAATTCAAAGGAAATTAAAGAACCTGAGTCCTGGAATTGGACTATCAGCACTGTTAAATATTAAAAATTAGGTAAGTCAACAGGAGATTTATCCAACCTGTATCTTAAGCACTGAACCATCTTTACAAAGGTCAGCCACGCGTACACACAAAATTACAACGTGTGTCCAACTGCCGGGGGAGGGCTGCACTGTGTATTGCCAGCAGCATTCTTGGATCACATTAACATGCACATTCCTCACCTCTAACATACACCTGTGCTTACCAGGAAACTTGCTTCAACAGTCTTTCTTGGAAAAGTAGCCAAGAAACTGTTGCCATTTCAGGTGCTGCAGCAACTATCTGGCGTTTCAAAATATTTTCTACGTTATTACACTCTGTATAAGACCTTATATAAAAGGTCTTATATATAAGAACTTATGCTTTTATGTTATTATCTCCTGCATAAGACCTGCCCTGTACAAGACCTTATAAAAACAGCATGGCTCCACACTGGGAGCACATGTGCCTATTCACGAAAAACAGGCTAAGTAAACTTTTTTCTAAAGATAAATTTAGGAAGCAAAGAAAACAGACTTAGATAATCACCTCTTTATCAGATTATTAATTAATTTCTACAAATCGTCAAGGAATATGAGAGAAGTATTCCTTCCTTTTTCTCAGTTAAACACATTTAATTAAATGGTGACCAGCAAAATGTCCAAGTATACAGCTCAATATGCTACACAAAAAATCTGCAACAAAACAAATTGAATTCTGGTAGATGATCTGGTTTTACCTTGCCTCATCAGCATTAGCTGATGCTCATGTCTAGCCGCTTCCATTTCTGCCTCAAGTTTCTCTTTGGCTTCTCTAATGTTCCTGTCAACCTGCTCACGCTGCTGCTTTTCCATCTCATCAAGAGCCTTCCACCGTGAAGCATATTCAAACTCAAATGTTCCAGGCTGAGCAAAGCGTGGAGGCTGTTCTCTTTCCCTAATAAAAATGTTGCAGTAAAAATGTACAGAAGAACACATTTAGATCAACAGCTGTAACAGCCACAGAACGTATACACAATTACTTCAAGTGTAGATCTCACTTTTTATCAACCTGTCAGATAGCTACATTTTAAACCAGGCAAAGCTGAAATCAGAAATTAAGATAAGTACAAAGACAATTTTCCAAAAATTGCCCAAATAAAGATTCAATTTATTTAAGATAAAAATTTGTATTGACATCAATACAAAATACTAAGGTGCCACACTAGATTAACAGTATTCAGCCTTCTAAATCAAGCAGTCAATTCACTAAACCAGTTATTTAAATAAGTATCAATGCTTACTAGACAGCCCAGAATATTAGCAAGAATCTGTAACCACTAAAATGACCCCACATTTCCCATTCTAATACTAATATTGTACCTAACAGTGACAAATTTTTAAGAAGTGGTATTTTATAGTCTTATAAAAATAAACATTTTCAATTCAAGCAACATGAATGGCAAATTACAACATTAAAAAGTAGTATTTTCAGATTAGGGGACTTTCATCTCATTATTCACTTTCTCATGTCATGCTCAAAGTTCTACCTCAACCGTGTAAACTGCAAAGATTTACATGCCAGGGAGACTGCAAACCGTTAAGGAGCTATCAGAGAACATACAGATCTGGGGGTATTCAAAATCTCTATGGGTTTAGACCACACCCCTAATCCATAAAAGACTATAGTTTGCTGGCAACAAGCTTGTACTGACTGCAGTGGAGGCCAAGAATCTCTCTACTACACTAAATGCACAGAATGTTCAACTAAAAAGTCAAGTTTGAATTTTACCATTATTAGGAAATTTAGGAAGGTCCTCTTTAATCCTTTGACACAAAACTGCACAACATACAAAAGCACTACTTCCTGCCACACAAACTCAAGAGTAAAAATCAGTGCATATTTACAAAGGTACCTAAGTGTGTAAATAATGTTTTATAAAGAAAGGCTAACCACAACTTACTTGTGGTACTGTTGTGTTTTTTGCATTAGCTTCTCAGGGAGTCCATCCTCATCATCAAATTGCTCCATTGGCTCTACAACAACAGGTCGAGGTGTTCTGGAAAACATTTTCAATTTAATAAGTGAATCATTAAAGAAGCACTTACAACTTATTTTAGTATTTTGAAGAAACACTCCAGAAAGCTAAAATGTAATTCCTGTGTCTTGTCTTAAATCACAGAATTCCAATGAATCCCAATCTTAAGAATCACCTTCAGAAAATAATTGGTTTTATGCCCAAATCCAGCTATTCTGCCTAGAAACAACTTGGCACAGTTCTGCTTGCTTTTTTAAAATACCAAAGGCATTTACCACTAACTACAAAATATTTAGGAAGCAACTACCTTTCTGTTCTTATCAGTGAGACACCACAGAGGCTGTGATGGTACTGGGAAAGCAACAAACCCAAAACAGAGCAGCACAACCTATTCATATTTCTACTGACATTGACAACTTAGTTCTACAAGTTAGTCTAGAACTGAAAACAGCTTCATAATTTGGTATTAATATTACAGCAATAATTAGAAAAACATTTCTTTAAGTTATTTAAAATCCATTCTTTGAACAACTACACATTCACAAATTAGAATCCTAACTGAAAAGCTGAAAACAGCTTCCTTGATATGTAGTAACCAGAGGCAAACATGAGCCAAAGAGAGCAGTGTAAAAACTCTGAATTGTATAAAAGGCTCTTTGCATAAATGTTGGGAGCAGAGTTTACAAAACACAGAGCACTAGAGACATGATTTTCAAAACAGCAGCATTCATTTATTGTATTCCATGCCTTTATTTCACTTTGCAGATCTTCCCCTACTGCCCCAGTCCTTCACCAGGAAAAAAAAAACAAAACACCAACCAAAACCAATGAACCCAAATATATTTTACTCTGTGCATCAAGTTCACATTAAAAAGATGAAGTCTGGACTCAAAGGCCACAACTCAGCACCTGTTTTTTCTGATGCCATCTGCATGGCAAATGCTGACAGTTCTGCTACTCAAACGCAACTGAACTGTGGTGCTAACAAGTTATAATGTTAAAACACTAATGTTTTGGATGACTAGTTTTGATACATTTACACAGGAACTGAAACATGTTCTGATTAGGCAAAGAGTTTTCAGTTAGAAAAAGTAAAACTTTAGACTTTGAAGCAAAACATCAAAGTAGATGGCAGCAGATTCATGCTAATTGTCTTTGCAACTGTGCATAAGGGAACACGTCACTGAAACAAGAAAACGATCAAGTGCTTTTTATTCACTCAGGATATGGTTAGATGCTCATTTCAATTCAACTGATCTATCCAGCTGGCAAAACAAGAACACCCTCCCCTCATATCTCACCTTCTTCTTCCCTGCCACATCTCTCATGCCAAGAATAGCACTAATGTAACACTGAACTACATTACTTCCCTTGTTTGGCTCACCACGCTTCCATTCAGTTACTAATGCCAAGAAAACCAGGGAATAAGAAGAAATTGCTGGCACCTCCCGCTAACAGTAAAGATGTATTCAGATTACATTTACTATGTAACCACCAAATCAGTTCAGTAGCACATAAGATTTGGGAGTTGCAGACCCCTTACTCACCTGCCAACTCCTCCTGGCAACATTTTGTCCTGCCTCATTCTCTGTTGGACGTGACATCAGCAAGCACCTTCCAGTGCTTGAACAGACTGCAATGGACCCCCATACAAATGAATGCTTTTCTGCTGTTTTAGCAAGCACAAGTGCCCTATGGAAGTGTCATGAAGTTCAAGAATAGCACAGCCAGGGCAGGAAAAGAACTCCAAGCCCAATTCAACGGCAGCAAGTTTTCATGCTGTGAAATCACAGCCTTATTTTCCCAATGAGAATCACAGAAATAAAAAGAAATCATAAATATGTATAATTTCACACCGTTTTTAAGAAAGCATTTAAAAATGTCACTTGTGACTGTGTAAAGTGCAGCAATTAACAACTCTCTTTGGCAAGTACAGAAATAGGAGATGCAAGAGAAGTGCTGCTATTTGCAAGCTTGCTTGTCCTTGAAATAGATTGTTTTCCAAACATCACTAGCATAAATCTCTTCAGAATCTGTCTTCATTTTAAAACAGTGAGAAAATCCTGGCCTTATAGGCCACAGATAATTTTTGGGGTTTAAACACTTTCTTTAGTCTACAGAAATAGCAGCAATGTCGAGCACTGATTTGTTAAGAAACAAGGAATATTATTTTGTCACTTTGTTACTGGGATCAGGAAGAGTGCAACCAATGAAAATGAAGTCTCAACAGAAAATGCCTTATTATATAGAGAAGGAAAACTAGTATTACATATGAACAAGGGAAAAACGAGAATTTTGCTCTTAGACTCTCATATGGTAATAAGAAGTCTTATAAACAGTAAGCACAGAAATACGGTTTTCTTTAAAAAAAACCCAAGAGTATTTGTGGTATTCATGCAAAATACCTAAATTTCTAACCTCGTGGCTTTCAGAATTTGAGACAAAATAAGAACTAGGGAATACCATGAATGCAATTTTTGCTCACATTGGCTAAGAACTAGGGAATACCATGAATGCAATTGGGAAGATATACTCACAACTTCAAACAAAAACCTGTGAACTTACGTTGTAAGCAAGAATGCCCCATCATTGCATCTTTCCAGAGCTTTCCGTGCTGGAGGTTTTGCTGCAAACTCTACAAAACCCTTCCCTGTAGCTCTGCCGCGATCATCTACTACAACAACGGCTCTTTCCACTGGCCCGAACTGCGAGAATGCTTGTTCCAGCAGCTCATTGGAAACCACAGGCGACAGATTCTTCACAGTTAAGGCAGCTCCATGGGTAGCAAATCGAATTCGAAGCGGTCTGCTCTTCAAAATCGTACCATCAAGTTCTGCCTTTGCTATTTCAGCCAAGGTCCTAGATTCCTTTAGAAAGACATTAAATACTTTATAGCTTTTATTTTCAAAGACAGCAAGTATCCCCTTCGAGTGGCCCCTGCCCCCCCCCCCGGAAAAGTAGCAAAGTTGTTTTCCTTCACTTGAGCATATTGGCACCAGGATCACTCAACTTGTTTCCTCCACTCAAAAAACCAAAACAAACTAACAACAAAAAAACCCTACAAACAAACCAACAAAGTCTCTGTCCTCTGACTGAAAAAAAAGGCCACTCAACTTGTTTCCTCCAACCAAAAAACCAAACCAACAACAAAAAACCCAACAAACAAACCAACAAATTCTCTGTCCTCTGACTGAAAAAAAAGGTACTCATTACCCCTTATTGGTTATTCTAAAAACAACACAGATGCCAATTTTTTCTTGCACATTAGAGGATTTAACAGATTTTCATTATGATGCTACTGCTCTATAAAGGTTTTGAGTAGAGTTGGAAAGTTGATACATTTCACGTTTACCTACTCAAATGTTTATATTCTCAAATGTTTACATTCTGCATCTCTGGCTCCGAGCAGCAGGAAAGGGTGGATCTAAGGTATTTTGGGTTGGGTTTTTGTTTTGCTTTTAAATGAGTAAAAATATCACACTGCTCTCAATGGATGTCCAATTCAAATTTCATCAACAAATGGTGAAATTACCTTCTTTGCTCTTCTATTAATTCGTCTCACATTATTGGGTTTTCTGCACCCACATTCGTGAGAGAGTGTAAATCAACAACTACCTTTTTTCTCACTTCAAAAATCTTCACCAGGTTAGATACCTGCAATCCCTGACATTTAAAGAAATTCTTTATCTATTTCTTCACAGTTCAACTGACTAGGCAAGCTGTTAAAATATATATATATATATATTCCCTAAACGTAACGGAAAAGGGAAATTCACATAAAAAGCTCTATCTAATTTCTATTACACACAAAAATGAGTAACAAGATGTAAGAATATCTCACTTCCTCCATAAAATTGCTATTTCAGGCCGGGGAATTCTCAGGGTAAAAGATGCATGGCAGAATGCCACAAGTATTTTAAGATGACAACCAAAAATAAAAAAAAAAATTAAAAAAAAAAAAGAAAAACCAAAGAAAAAGAAAAACGAAAAGCCCTAAGCAGTAAAATATATGGAAAAAATATGACTAGACACCTAAAGCACTCTAAAGCTATTCCCAGAATGATAAAAATCTGTGCATTTTAAACAGAGCAATCGTGAAAGCTAATCTCGCATACTAAATTACCATTTAAATACAGTATCATAAAGTTTTCGAATGATTCGGTTTTCTGCATGCTTAACTCGAGTATATTTAATCAAATACTGCATTACCCCTAGAAATCTAGCCTTATCTGGGCCCAAGTAATTTAAACAACCCGCGGTCCGCAACCTTTTCAATTCCGTGATTTTACGTTCCGTGTTCACGATGTGCGACCAGCTGTATTTCGAAACAACCCTGCCCATTCTTTAAAATTAACCGTATTAAGTGCCACGGGGTGAGGCGGGGACCGAAACGCCAGGGGCTGCGAGGACTACTCTGAATGCAGGGTCTGGCTTGGGTGTGTTGAGGCGAACGGGGAGGGGAGGGAAGGAAGAAGAGGCGGGGGGACCTGCGCTAGCAGCGAGGAGGAAGAGAGGCAGATGCTGCCTTTTTTTACACCCGCCGAAATGGAGGGGAAGCGGGCGGGGGGCAGGGCACCGAAGCCTCTCTCTTTCAGAGACATGCCCGGGGTGACGGGGCAGCCCCAGGGCCCGCCCGGATCCTCACCAGGCGGATGAAGCCGAAGCCACGGTCCCGATTGATGAAGACCTCGCTGGGCTCCCCGTAGCGCTCGAAAAGGCGCTTGAAATCCTCCTCGGTGATATCAGTAGGCAGATTCCCCACGAACAGCCGGCAACGCTGCGTGTAGCTCTTCTCGCCTGGTTTGAGAAAGCTCTTGATGTCGATGGTGAACCCAACCTCCTGCTCCTCATCTCCGCCACCTTCTTTGCTCGGCACCAGAGCCATGGCCGCCGCCGCCGCCTCACTCTCCGCTTCTAGGCCGCGCAAACCTTTCAGGTTGCCGCCGCCGCCGCCCCCCACCATGCCCAGCGGCACCGCTGGGGAGCTGTTTTCGATCCGCACTTGCTTTAAGTTCCTATTCGCGGCCATATCCGCTCCTTCCTGGCGGGTTCTCCCTCGGGGGACGCGGAACCCTGCTCGGCAGCCGCCGCCTCCGACCCTCAGCCAATTCAAAATGGCGCCGCCGCCAACCCCGGCGAGCTGAGCCGGCCCCGCGGGAAGCCCCGCCCCGGTCCCGCTCCCCCTCATGGCCGCGCCGCCGCCGCCGCAGCCGCCGCTCCCCCTCAGCTCCGGGCACGGTCGCACCTGCCCCGGGCCCACGGAGAGCCGTCTTTCCCCCGCTAGAGACAGATGTGTGTACACGGCTGCCCTGTGTTGTGTTAAAGCAGTGGTCTCCTCAGCCCGTCCCCAGGCAGAGGAGCCCCTCGCTGGGGTCTCTGCCGAGGGGCAGGCGGCCGGGCGGGATGCCCTGGGGGTGTCTGCTCGCTGCGGGAGAGGGAGGGAGGGAGGCAGGAGTGACACACGAGACGCTGAGGCGGTGGCGGCGGGGACAGCCGAGGGAGCCACAGAACCACAGAATCAATCAGGTTGGAAAACATCTCTTGTGGTCATCGAATCCAGCCTGTGGCTGAACGCCACCGTGTGAACCAGACCACGGCACTGAGTGCCACGTCCAGTCTTTCCTCAAACACCTCCAGGGAAAGTAATTCCATCACCATGCTGGGCAGCCCATTCCAATGTCTAATTAGCCTTTCTGTGAAGAGATTTTTCCCGATATCCAACCTAAACCTGCCCTGGTGCAGCTCAAGGCCATGTCCTCTTGTCCTATGACCTGGGAGAAGAGGCCAACCCCAACCTGGCTGCACCCTCCTGCCAGGCAGTTGCCGAGAGTGATGAGGTTTCTCCCAAGATTCCTTTTCTCCAGGCTAAACAACCCCAGCTCCCTCAGCCACACCTCACAAGACTTGTTCTCCAGACCTTTCTCCAGTTCTGTTGCCCTTCTCTGGACTAGTTTCAGCTTCTCAGAGTAATTCCTGAACTGAGAGGCCCAAAACTTGACACAGCACTCGAGACGTGGCCTCAGCAGTGCTGGGTACAGGGGGACGGTCACTGCCCTGCTCCTGCTGCCACACCAGTGCTGACCCAGGCCAGGAAGGGCTGTCCGGGCACTGCTGTGCAGCATGGACAGACCTGCAGACAGACAGGGCACAAAAAGCACTCACTGAGACAGATGTGGGAGACAAATCTGAGTGAAGAGAGGCCTTGTTACATTCCTTCCAGGACTTCTTACAAAGCAACAGCTTCCATGATAAAGGGGGCGACTTTCTTCTGAGAGGTGTGAAGTCAAATTTTTCCTTCCTTGAGCATGCCTTCTTCTAGCACAGACTGTGGATATTCCTCATCTGCAGCGCCAGACTGTGATTTATTCTCCTGCCAGATTTGTAGCTGGTTCATGTGCTTTGACCAGTAGTACAACTAGTGCATGGTTTCTCAGAATTATTTGTTTCATTAATAGAACTCTAGCTCTGAAAAAGTCCAGACCATCTTATGAGGTCAGTAGTTACTCCAGCTAGTGTGTGGCATAACTGTTGTTTGGAAAAAGCAATATCAAGCATGATATTCAAGAACAAAATAATTCTACAACAGTCATGAATGTGTTGCTTGGGGGTTACTTCGTCTATTGCAGAATATTTTAACTTACTCTGTCTTCTTGTACCTCTTGAGGTACAACAAAGATCTGTCCCTTTCTTCCTATCTCTGAGCTTGTTCAGAGAAGACACAAGTTCCCAGCTTTATCAGTCCACCTCTTCCTCAAGCAGACTTGTGAGTGTAAGGCGTCGAGCTTAATACAGATTTTAACCTCTGAAATTCAGAAAATACAGATGATAGGGGAAGGATATCTACTCCTGGAAAAGCAGGAAGTCAGGCAGTGTAGGAACATGATGAAGGCATCAGACTAGCAGTATGGAATCCCTAAAGCCTAATCATCTTAACTGTCCAAAGAACAATTCTTTGAAGTATATTTAGGATTCAAGAGCAAGTATTAAGACACAAGTGTTTAAAAAAGGAACCAACTTACACCAAACCAATAATAAAGCATGAAAAGGGAGTGAAATATATGTTACAAATTATGTGACTATACACTGTAGATGTGTACTCATCAGTAGATGGAAAAAAGGAGATGCAAGGTAGTCTGGCTGTTTTTACCAATGTGGTATAATAAAATTGTCATGGTTTTCAACTGGAGATTTCCAAATCAGGTTAGTAGTAAAAGCTACAACCATTTAAATTGGAACCACAATTTCCTGTGTGTAGTTATGATATTTTCTGAAAAATCCTTTTGCCAGGATTTTTCTCCTGAGGAGCCTCAGGAAAGAAATATAAACAATAACTGTCTGCTGCTATGGAATGCAACAGGTGCATCTTCCATTGGTCCGTGTGGATTGTTTTCAATTGATGACCAATCACAGCCACCCGTGTCGAGGCTGTGAGCAGTCACAGGATTTTGTTATGCATTCTGTTCTTGTTCTTTCAAGCCTTCTGATGATCTTTTCTCTCTGTTCTTTTAGTATGTAGTATTTTAATATAATATATATCATAATATAATAAACCAGTCTTCTGAGAAACATGGAGTCAAGCCTTGTGTCTTCACACATGGAGAGTTCCCAACACCTGTGTACTATAAAAATGTCAATAGGAAGAGAAAGGAGTGTTTACAAATTCCATACTATTCTTACTTTTCCTTAACTATAGCAATACCTCAATAAAAAAATATATCGTTCAGTAAAATAGAGAAACAAAATTCCACCTTCCAGAAACAAGGAAATCTATCTTAAAATATATATATACTTAATGTTCTCGTGAATCCATACATTATCTTAATTAGAAGAAACGTTCTTGTCCCAATGTTTTCCTTTAGCTATAAACATCCATCTTTATGGCTTATTAAGTCAAATTCATATCATTGAAAGAGGTATCCTAGGCTGTTCCAACCACTCTTCCTTAGTCTGGTATTGTTATATTTAATATTTTGAATGTAGTTGAACTACATGAAAGTGATTTCAGAAGAGTGGGGGAGAAACAGTTATAATCACATGGTAATTTACATTCATTCTGTCTTTCTTGAAAAAATGGGTTTTATGGAAGCCTGAATATACTCAACTTGGCATTCAAAAGGCCACAACAGACAGCCCTGATTTTGTCTAACAAAACTTATTTTGACTTGCAATTTATTTTAAGACCTTAAAACAGTCATGACTTCTTCATTTCATGAAAGGAAATGAAATCTCGAGATTTCAATGAAAATAATTTTATCAAGTTTCAGCCTATTTCATTGCACTTCCTTTCTTTACATTCCATTTAATTGTTTCCACCTAATTTCAGAATTTTTTCAATGAAAATAATTTTATCAAGTTTCAGCCTATTTCATTGCACTTCCTTCGCATTCCATTTAATTGTTTTCACCTAATTTCAGATTTTTTTTGTTTTTTTCAATTCCATTTCATGTAATTAGATTTCCTTTCCTGTCTTCTCATTTCCCTTCATTCCTTGATTTCTCATTTAATTTCTTTTCATGAAATGAAAATCCTTCATTTCAAGAAAGGAAATGAAATCCAAGATTCCAAGCAATACCATTTAATGATGTTCTGGCTCATTTGCACTTCATTTCATTGTATTCTGTTTACTCATTTTCACTTCATTTCAGAATTTTCTTTTTTCTTTTTCACACAAATCTTTTAACAAGCTTGAGGCTGCAGCTGAGGTGCCCATCCCCATGCATGGCCCTAAGCTGAAAGGTGTTCAGGCAGAAATGTTGTGGCTGTGCCCATGATCCTCTTGGATAATGTGTTTTCCATCCCAGTGTTCCTGGAGCTGTAGGCTCTGCAGCTCTCTGAGCCCTAACCTG
The DNA here is from genome assembly GCF_014805655.1 of Passer montanus. NCBI lineage: Eukaryota > Metazoa > Chordata > Aves > Passeriformes > Passeridae > Passer > Passer montanus. The sequence continues at coordinate 5,577,298 of NW_024368818.1, read as the reverse complement.
AGCCCAGCTTGTCGCTGCTGCTGAGATCCACAGACCATGGCTGGCCTGGATTCAAAAAGTGAGAAGTGAGCAATCTTGGTACCCTGACGTGATGAAAATCATTCATTTTATGAAAAGAAATGAAATCTCAATATTTCAGTGACAAATCTTTTTGTAAAATTTTGGTTCATTCCTGTAATTCCAATTCCATTTAATTATTTTCACTTCATTTAGGAATTTTGGGGTTTTGCAATTTCATTTAATGTCATTATATTTCCTTTCCTGTCTTTTAATTTTACTTAAATTCACATATATTTTTTCTTACTCATATATTGTTTTGGTCTATCATCTCACAGGTGGTTTTACATTTAAATTTACTAGCATATCTATGATATTCTACATATGCATGAGTATAGTACAATCACTATTGCCCTATTGAGAACATTTATTAGCCAAAACAAAATTTAAAAAAAAAGGGGTGAAAATCAGCAGTATTTTTCATTTTGTCTACTGCAGAGACAGGTTATTTCATATTAGACTGTCAGAAGGAACTGCCCTAGCCTTTAATTTTCTGTATCATAGCATTACTTTCCTACCAAATATCAGCATGCTGCTGAATACCCGGAATGCATCAGACCTCTAAAAGGAAGCCTTGAGAGCTTTTTATGCTGCAAACCTGAAAATGCTACACATCTTGATCTGCAAATAAAGATCTGGCACTATTTGTAGTTACCTTTGCACCCCTTCAATGTGACTTGGTTAGATGGCAGCACTCCAGTGATGACAGCTCTGACTGTGCTGAAACTGACTTCTCAAAAGGCAGCTGTAGCTTAGTGCTCAATGCATCCCTGGACTCCCAGGTTTATTTCCTTTTAATTCCTAAAATCCCTGTTGAGTCACAGAATCAGTACTTGCAATTCAAGCTGCAGTGGTAGGCCATGACAGAATGTATTAGGGAGTGCTAGAACTGAGAGGCAAATTAGGGCATGGAACAGGATGCTCCGTTTGAGAGGAGAAAGGAAACGAGGGAAAACACAAAATTGTGGACTGAAAAAGTAGGGAATGACACAGGCAGATAGGTTCACAGCCTGGGGCTGGAATGCTACTGAGAACTGCGAGGCCAGGGAACTGAAGCAAACCTGTGCATGATCTGACACAGGTGGGACCTTCATCTCTTGCCGTTCGAGACAGCGTTTGCCTTCAGTATTGCTCATGGCAATATCTGGGCAAATTAACTTTAGGCAGGTATTGGTCTCCACTACTGAGCTTTACTTACCAAGCCCATTTTGGCTAGGAATATTCAAAACTGTCACAGCCGTGCCAGCAGGCCTGATGGGGTGAACGTGAGGGAATGGAGGAGGAGGGGCTCAATGTGACCTGAAATAGCGACGGGCTCCTTGCGCCTGCTGGGGTGGAGCTCACGGCGCCGCTGATGGAGCAGGAGGAGAGGTTACGGGATCGTGTCGTTGCAGTGCCATCTGGTGATAAATACCGGAATTAGCACGTTAATGGAATAATCCAACTGGAAATAAACATGACAAGCCTGCAATAATACCATCTCTCTGGTCCCAGATGGACAGCACGAGTTGGATTTTCTATTTTTGAACTTGGTGGAAAGGCTGCCTTTCTCTGTTTTTTTTCTCCTTGACACTAGCAGAATTCAGCAACATTCGTTCACTGTTTTTACCTGGATTGAAATGTAAATTGCAATGTAGGCACTTATAAAATCTGTACAACCTAACCTAATATGGTTAGAAGTCACCTAAATTCATGCCATATCAATAGCTATTTTAATTTGAATGAAGACCTGTATTTTGGAATGATCCATGTTTGAATAGTCAATATTATTCTTTGAAACAGCATTGGTCTCAAGGACTGAAAATATATGAAAATATATGTGTCTGTGAAGACACTTGTCAGATGGACATAGAGGCTCAACAAACATTACCTGAGTTTTTCAAAGCTACTTTCTCCACTAATGTAATCAATGCATACAATGCACTCCTTTTTGAATATTTTTCACATATTGTCTTTACCTTTTCTGTAGATGAGTAACGCTAAAGTACTAATGCAAGCAGGAAGTTAGAGATTTAAGGAAGCATTTCCCAAATATATTCAGCCCTTAATTTATATCTAAACAATCATTTGGTATCCTGTCAGCACATCAGACAGTAGAGCTTCACTTGGGGGTCCAGTAGAATATGGTAGTTGGCCAGTGGTTGGGAGTTTTGTTCTCTTTTACTCCAAAACATCTCCTTTACAATCTGTAGCAAAATGTATTTCTTGCATTTGATTATTTGTATCCTCTGCAATTAAGCTAATTTATTCTGTAAATTTTCTTACATGGCTCTTATTTGTTCACTATTTTTTTCTTTTGGTTTTCCTTTCAAATTGGGACATAGGGCTATTTCTCTGTGAATTGACTTACACTTCCACAGTGCCCCTGGGACTGAAAATGTTCTGTAATCTGAACACTGACTGTGATCTGGAAGGTATAAGACATTTCTCTGTGGTCTTTACTTTTGCTTTCCAGTTCCAGGATTGAATTTTGTATTTGTCAGGGGAAGAAATTTAAACTGAATTAGGAATTTGTGAATTCAATTTTCAGGAGTTTATCTAATACTTTTACCCAAACCTCTTTGATTTCACTCATATCTGTCAATCACTCTTACAGCCAGAGAAGAAATAGTATTTATAATCTTTGAGCATTTTTTACAGGTTAAAATATTTTACCATCCTGAAAACTCAAAAATTGAAAATTTTACCTAACAAAAAATTAGGAAACAATGAAAAAATAAATTGGAATACTGTTTTGACATTTTTTTAATAGTTTGAATTTTTTTTTAAGGTGGAATGTGGTTCGTCTGTAGTGTAGCACACAGAAATTCAGGAACTTGCGTATCAGAGAAACCTCAAGGCCTGTCTTATTAATCATACTATTTTTGACAGGTAGCTGATGCCAAATGCTTAAGGGAAAAGTGTTTATCTGTCTAGGAAGTGGATGTAGGAATCAGATGTACAGTTTTACTGTTTTTTAAAAAATCAACAAAAAAAAATCCAAGATATATAATGTATAAATTGATAAATTAAAATTGATACCAGAAAATTAAGTTACACATTATGTAACAAGGCATTTAGCTGTTTTTAACTTAATAGTTGCTATTCAGTATTTGTAAATTCAGATGCAAGTGTAAAATTATACTACATATAGATCAGATTTTAAAACATTTTTACTTTTTTTCTTTCCCCCCTCAAAACTCTGGGAATCTAATTTTTGTGAGTGTGGCCATGCCCAGCAGTCCCATTTACACTGCTCTGTAGAGTCTGTGCTCCATTCTTTCACCTGCCATTTCTTACTGTCCCTGTCTTGTTTCTTACTGCAGGGGTGTTTTTGGCACGTTACTCTGCTGTTTATACAGCCACATGTAAATGGAATGGGGGAACTAATCCAGCTGAAAGAATAAAGGGAGAGGGAGAAGAGGAGCAAGTCAAAAGTTTTTTAAGCAAGCACTGGTGGTTAATAAATGTGGTATTAGCATTCCAGCCTCATCTCTAACAGCATCTGATAGAGGCTTCCTGTTACCTGTTAGGAAAGAAGCACCCCTTAATGTACTAGTGCCTTCCACATCTGGAATTTGGAGGTATCCACCTTCATGAGCATGACAAAGTGTCTGTGCCTGTAAAAACCTCACCTAATGCATTTGAGAAGATCCTGCTACAGCTTGAAGTTTTTCTATCCCTATGCCAACCATCTTCCAGGTAAGTGTTGCCAGCTCCCTGGTACACTGTTCATTATAGTGGACTTGAGCTGAAATTGTAGGCTGGAGTAAATGAAACCTGAGCATGTATTTCTTGTTCCCAGCTCATCTTTGGATTAAGGCAAAGTAACCTTGTCAAGGAAATAACTCAGCTACCAAGCAGGTAGTTGATAAATTAAACACACTGAGTCATGATAGTAAAATTAACAAAAAACTTTGAACAAAAATTTTGAATATAGATTCAGTAGTTTTTTTCAAAGTTGTAGTCCAAAGTTGTGTGATTTAGTCCATTTTATCTCTTTTCAGACCAGAATAAAGAAGGCCACAGCTCCCCAGTTAATCTCTCAGGCAAAATCTAATCCCAAAGTAAATGCAAGGTCAGTTTAGCTCATTCAGCAAACAACTACAGTAAACTGCTGTACATGCCTGAAGGTCAGGCAGCCTTGCAGTAATAGTGTGATCTCAGAGAAAACCTCTTGCACTTAAAAACAACTCTCCTGCAGCCAGCCAGCTTCTATTCCTGTTGGCATCCTGTTTAAGCCTACTAGCAGTGAACTGCTCCCTTGAGTGCTTCCCAGCACCAGTGACTGATTAGTTACAGGCTGGAATAAGCTGCTCCCACAGGTCCTGGTGGTGCTTCTCACACTGTGACAGTTCCTGCAAGTCATTGGTTAATCTGTAGCATAGCAAGATTGCTTTGTTGCCCAGCAATTAAGAAATCTGTTAGAAGTTGTACTCTCCCATAGAGAAATTTAAGACAACTGTACATCTTAAAAGCTTCAAGATGAGACACATATATGAGATGCTTTTTGGTTTGGCTTGTGGTGGTTTGTTTTTTGTTTTCAGGTTTCTTTTTTCCTGGTATATTTTTCCCTAATATTAAGGACTGTAAAGGGAATTTAAGAAGGGTTTCTCTTTGAATATCAGATCAAAGACAGATAATTGATGTGAACACATTTAACACATCATTCTGTGATGCAGTGCAATTTATTTCAGTCAGTATTTTCCAAAGCAGGTGACAAAACCTAGAGGTTAAAATCAGTAGAAGCCGTAAGTACTTACCACCTTCAAAAATAAGGGCATTTTTATACAGGTGTCTATGAGATATACAGCCTACAAAGTCTTGATCTTCACAACATCTCAGTTTCTGCACTGGAGAAAATGTTTACTTACTTCATATGGGTGATGTAATGTAATATGAATTAAATTTTAAGCACTGTGAATTCTCAAACGAAGGAAACTCCTCAAGTATAAATTTCCAGGATTACTTGTGTATTGTCACACAGAGTCCCAGTTATCCTATGGCAGAAATGTGAGCAGGACAAATCCCCAAAACAAGTGACGTTCATTAGATGTTCCAATTCTGAGAAAAATTGTGACACTGTGGTCATTTTTTTATAAGGCAAAGGACCAAATGTACTGTTTGTAGGGACAGGACTAGAAAGTCCAACCCAACCTTAAGGCCAGATACCCATACAACAACTCTGCAAATCTGCTCACATGATCACCTGGTGCTCCCAGGGGCATCCTGCATGCAACTTACTTTGCCATGTACAATGTACAAAGCAGACCATGAGCAAACCCAGCAGCCTACAGTGTTTGCACAGTGGGACCCACGTGCCTGAGCCTAGCTGGGCTGGGGATGAATGCCTCTGTTCGTATACATGGGAAATGGCATGACATTTGAAAAAACTGTGATGATGGAGAAGTACCTGGAACCCAGAGTCCTGGGATGTTTTAAGTCCTGTGTCCAGTTCCTCTGGACATAATCAAATCTGGAACTATAAGATCACAAGAACTTACTAATTCAGCTTTTTGCAGATGAATTTACTTGGTGAGTACTCAGTGAAGAACTGCAACCAGAACACTTGAGATACTTTTTCTCAAACTAGCCCAATCATGGCCTGCTATGCTGAGCGTGATGAATGCAGAACACATTGAGAAGAGCATCCTCAGACATGTGCACACACTTTCTAAGACACATCAGGTTTCAGTGAAGCCCTAAAATAGAGAGGCCAGTTTGGGGAAGAGAGAATAGACTGGCCGGGGTCCAAGTGTGAAGGGATCTCTGAGCTATCTCTGAGCCTGTGTATAGAAAATAGGCCTGGTGAGAGAATTTTGCTTATAATATCTCAATAACCTGATTACTTTTGCTTGATCTGTCTGTGTCAAAAAATGTATTCTTTCTCAGTATTTATCATGTCTCAAAAAAAAAAAAAAATCACCTCCTCATGTTTATTTCTACTTTTGCTTTCTTATTTAACCAAGTGGGATCTTTATATGATTTGGTCCTGAACTAGGTCACCTAAACTTGTCTGGTGGCCACACTTACACAAGGTACTACCATGCATTTCAGTGGAATGTAAATAGTTTTGCACTGGGAAGAATGTGAGGACAGACAAAATTGGCCATGCAGACAGCTGCAAGACTGAGTATCAAAAGTGAGACCTGGAGTGATATTAATCAATTTTGAGCCATCAAGGTGTTTTGTTTCAGGGACTAAACTGATCAGCTTTGATTAGCTTTGGTTTGGTAACCAGTTGACTGACTAGAGAGCAGATTCCCTGTTTTCAATTAAGAAGAGAAAAAGAACAAGGAAGTTTATGTTTAAATTAAGAAAAGATAATGCAAAGGAGATTTTCTGCTATAGTAAGAGAAAATACCTGATATTAGGGACACACAATTAGGCATTTGGTGAGTACAACCATCACTAAGTCTAGAACACAGATGATAGAAAACCAAATGCAACATAATCTGTCCTTACGTGGAAGGAAAGAAGAAAGAAGATGTATCAGCAATGTGAGGAACTAGGATGTGCCAACCTGCAGAGCAAATGCACTGGCAAGATTAAAGTCTTCATTCAACAGCATGGCAACATCACCATCACTGCTTCATGCTTCTGCTGTTTGTGGGACATGCCTAAGGCAGAGTGTTTGGATGATGGGGAGATGGCTGGTCAAAATACACTGAGGGCTGAAGCTATTATCTCTGGCATGGGTTGTACACTAGTATCCTCCACACCATTTGCTTCAGTGTATGTGAAGACAGAAGGATGAACAGTATTAAGAGGAAAAAAGCTTCCATCAGCACAAAAAATTGGCTGTATTTGAGTGAGCAGCAGATTGAGCTGGGAGAAGGAGGCGGGTTGCACAAAGAGAAAGAGATCTAGCTGCACTTGCAGTAAGTGGCCAGGTTGGAGTGGAAATTCCTTTCCTGTGTGAAAAACACACACTTTTTGTTGTGTATATGGCAATTTTTTCATTTATTCTACATCCTATAGCCTTACATATCATTGCATCTCTCTTATCCTAATCTCGAACCTTTTAGCAAATATGCTGCCATAGGTTGCCTTTTAAAATACTTATTTAGCACCAACAGTCAAACTCCTTGCTTAATTACTTTATTTTCTGCTACAACTGGATGCTTAGCAGAGGCATCACATAAAGTCCCCTGTGAGGAACCTAATGAATAATTGATCCCTTCCACAGTGCCAGCATGTCCTGTTCTTCCTGAGAGTGCAGACTGGCTTGTTTTGATCTGCCATTTCCCAGGTCCATGCTGGGAGCTCACCGCCCTGCCACAGGGGCAGGCCCAGCCCACCCAAGGGCCACAAAACTGTCAAAATAGAGGCCTGGGGGCGACAGTGACTTCATTCCCTTTGAGGACTATGGGGATTGGACCTTATTTTTAAGGAGTGTGCTGGTACACTGTGGCTTTGCCCTCTGCAGAGGGCGTCTTCGCCTCTGTGAGTACTGGGAAATGGTCATGGATGGAGCACAGCCCCACATGTGAAGCTGGACGAATGCAGTGCTGCAGGTCCCAGTGGTTTTCCACAGTGCATGATCTGATGATCCACCTCGTTTCCATATTATGAAAAAAGTTAGGAGTCTAAGGCTACACAAGCAACACAATCAGTTTTAACTTGTCGGCAAAGTAATTGATTTACACAATCCTGTAACTGATTTGTACTCAAGAAGAGAGCATTTAAATTCTCAGAAGTATATTATCTTTCTGATATATACAGTAAAGAGGTTCAGTCTACACTGATCCATCTGTTCACACCTGGAAATGTCAGGGCTGAGAACGGTCTCCCAGGACAGAATCCCTTCTTCCAACAGGACTGAGCATCACTTACCTTAATGGCAACTTGGCCAGGATTCCCCCAGGTCTATTTACTCTTACAGACACTTCTCCAATGGGCAATACATTTGAAAGGCAATATTGTCATTTTACTCATTCTTTTTCAATTTATTCTTTCTTCTGGGTCACATTCACTGTATCTTCAACAGAGGTGTTGTAGTCATCCCTGCCCATCCTTGTTGCCTTGTGATACTTGGTATCTCAGTAGCTGTACGTTGCTCTGAAAAATTGGTGGTGGACATGGCACATAATTCTGGCTAGAAACGGATACTGTTTAGTAAGACAGCAGTTACCAGAATGTAGGCTGAAAAATACTGTGTTCAAAACTTTATTGGCAGATTTCACACTTTATACTTAGCAAAACCTGTTTCTTGCCAAGTGAACTTTCAGAAGACCGTACTGTGCAAAATGGGTGAAAAATACACATAAATCTGTGAACATAAGACTGCATCCAGACAGTCCAGTCCATTCAGACAGTGTGAATGTTTAACCTAGAGAAGAGTTGCCTGTGAGAAGCACTGTATTTACTGTTATAAACCATTCTTTGTGTATTTCAGAATCACTCCAGGGAAACCTATCCCAGCATCCTCAGATGCAAATCTTTTTCAGAGCACGATAAAAGTTTTGGTTAATCAAAAATTAAAAATATATATTCCATATTCTCGTATGAATCTGCTATTTCTTCCAACATATGTTTGAGGATCAGAGGAATAAATAAAACAGAGAGGAAAACAGCACATTATAGAACTGTGGGAAAAGCTTATATTATACAAGGAAATGCAGTAAGGCCATCAAAGACAACTCTTATTCTTTCTCTAAACTTGTGAAAAGCAATAGAAACTAGCTCTCCGAGGTAGCTTAAATGAATGGGTGAATGGCATAGAGAGATCAAGCTTGAATGAAGTCTTAGTGAAAAAATGCCTTCAAAAATTACAGAGGACTTCTTAATATCCAAAGTTATTTGATGTAGAATGAGAGGAATTACAGTAAAAATTGGTTTGGAGATCATCACTTCACAGTCAGATAGTCGTGCTGCACACACAGTGAAATAATGATGAAGGAAGAACATTCATCAGCCTGTTTTTTCTTGGAGACTGGAGCTGCTGCTGCTGCTGCTTATATAGGAGTATGTGTCCTGCCTTTGCATTTGTCCCAATTTAGCAGGTTCAAAGACCTGTATGGAACTGGTCACAAACCTATCTACCTAGGAAGACACTGTGGTACATGTACCTAGTATCCCAAATACCAGATGTTCTAGACAATGTATTTTTTAAAGTTACACATTTCTTCATAGTTACACAATTACAAATCTATTTCTACCCACCTTCCAGATAATGACTGGGAGTAACTGTAAAGTAAAAAGTAACTGTGGTCACTTACTTGATTGTCAAGTGGCAAAATATTGCATCATCATTTACTCAGCTGAAGCTAGGGCATGTCTTCTAATGTTGTGATTATTTCACTAGAATACACTGGTTTTTACTGTAGTTAAATATGCAATCTAATTGGTTCAATCTCCTACTGTTGTGTAACTGTTTTCAGAACAATTAAGCTTTTATCAAAATTCCCTCTATTTTTTATTTTAGTTAACTTGTTTGACTTGAAAAGTTGGGCAGACTAGTTCTAATTCCACATGATGGAGAAAAAACCTGAATGTCGTGCAGAGCTGACATATGGTTTAAAATTGCTTCAACACAAAATATTCAAGTTATGTAGCCACAATAATGAGATAGCCAAATGCCTTGTAGTATCTAGATCCACTAGCTCAGAAGGATCTATTCCTATCTTATCTTCTACCCTAAAAGTCCTGGGAAAATTAATGAAAGGGAAGTTTTACCTAAACAGAGATGAAATTAAGTAAAACTATATGTAATTATAACAAGTGCAATAAGCATACTGGTTATTCATTGGAGTATTTCCCTTGACCAGGAGAAGCCTCAGACCTGGTTCCAAATTTGTGCACAGTGGATCACTTTCAGTTCAGATTTAATATAGATCAAGCATGAACAAAGCACTGCATTTCCATCACACTATCCTAGCACTTGATACAGCCTCTTTTATAATGGCTATAATTTTTAATATTGTCTATAGGAGGCCAAAGTATGCTTGATTCTGCAAGAAGTCAAAAGTAGCTTGATAATACTTGATCCAATATCAAATCCTGTAGGACAGAGTCCACCTTCACATTTTTAACATAAACTTGAAGTTTCATAGTAGTTTTGTGTGAGCTCAGGACTTTGCATCACCTGTATTGTGATCCAATACTGTGATGTATTGGATCCTCAAAGTGGAGAATCACATCAAGGTACCACAAAAATGACAAGGGTGTGTTAATGCCAAAGATGGATCACCTCCTGTCTAGGGAGGCTGGAGAGAAAAGAGCAAGGCTGTCTGGAGAGAACTAAAGATTAATTACCTTGATAAAAATTACACCCCTGAGAGGAACCTGACATGCTAATGTCAAATTGCCTCTCTGTAGTGAACAGCTGCAGCATGTGCAGAAATGCATTGGTCAAAGTGACCAGTGAACAAATTTTGTGCAACTTTTTCCTTGCTGTCACTTGTATAAAAGCCTGCAAACACTCCAAAGAGAGATGCTAACTTCAGGAAGCCTAACATCTCTTTCTGTGCAGAATGTCTTTAAAGGTCAGAAGTTTGGTTCTGGCTCTCTGCATCCATTGACAAACAAGCAGAGGAAGATTGTCTTCAGAAATCACCCAATGGATTTAATTTGCATGGTTTGGCTTGGCTTGGTTTTAATTAAAGCACCTGAGTAACAATTGCAGCTGCACCGTATAAAGACAGAATGATTAAAGAAACCAGAATATTTCTGAGCTAGTGCACTGTGAAAATTACTTAAATAGGGACAGTTTCAAGTAAATTTTCCATCTCATAATAGAACATGGTACATGGAAAGTTCATTATGTAATCTTAGGGTGCAAGAGAAGATTTTGGTGTGTGGTAACTGATTGTTATTATTATATCTCCTTAAAAACTGTTGGTTTTCTAATGGAAATATAAATTAGTATCTTCTATCCATATTTATTCTTCTAAATGCATAGTTTTATTTTTGGCAACAGTAATTAGAAGCTGCCAGTAAGTTCATTAGGAACTATCAGGTGTCACGTTTGAAAATCAGTTGATTATTCAGTATCTATCTTAGAATCTCATTCTTAGCCTAACAGCATGAGAGAAAATCTATCTGATCTGAATAAATCATTTCAGAGTTTGTCTGGAATATTGAGAGCTAACTTTATCTAGGGTAGGATTAAAGGATAGATATTATATCCTAGGGACTGCTGTATACCTCCTGCAAAAATGTTCTTTAAAAAAACAAACCTCGGACTTGTATTTAAAACTTAAAAAGCAAATGACCAGTCATGTGGCTCTGAAGGAAATACTGCAATCATTAATTAGGTGCGACTGACTGAGGGTGTGTAATCTCTGAGCCTAAACAAGAAATGTGAGCTGTGAGCGGAAACAACCACTTAGTGAAAGAACTATGTGAACAAAAGAATTCACAGATGACTTCTTCCAGACTAAAGCCCATGCACGGAGTGCCTTGGCTACAGAGGAGTACTATCTATGCATATCTCTTCCTGCTCCTGCTTCTGCTCTGAAGGGAAATGGGAATTCCTGCAGTCAATTCTTTGTTCCTGAGTGGAGGCATCCCCTGAGGCGTGTCTGGGAGTACATAACAGAGGGTGCTCAGGCACGTGTGTGATTCTTGGGCGTGACCTGTTGGGACCTGCAGCTAGAGTTCAATGATCCTTGTGTGTCCCTTCCAATTCAGGATATTCGATGATTCTATGATACTGCTCCTGCCAGGATAGTGGAGAAGGCAGTTCCTGCTACCACTGCTCCGGCAGAGAACCCACAGCAAAGCTGGAATCCCCTGTCAGGATATACCTGAGTCCACAGACTGCTTCAATGAAATTATGCTGCACAAATTCATGGATGGTGCACTGGGATTAGTCAGACAGGTCGTTTAAACTGAGAACTTGCTGACCCCCACTACAGCATTGGAAGCATTAGGGAATCCTCTGAGTCTTTGCAGGATAAAAATTTACAGGATTATGAGAATATCTTAAAATAAAGAGAAACCCTGACAGTTCATGCTTAGTATAAACAGTCGTGAATCTTCAGTCCTAATCTGATGTTTAGAAGATGAACACCCCCTTTTCTCACTTCTCCACTTAAATACAACTGTGTCTAAAGACCTTTAACTCCTATCACATGATTCAAATGATCATAAAATTGGAGTAACAGATTGTATTATTTTTCAGGGAACTAGAATGGTGTAAACCCTGTTCTATCCCACAGACAATGAAATAAGCAAAAACTTATCTTTGCTATGAGCTGCAGATGGTAAAGGGACATCATATGCTGAAGATCTCTGGACAAAGAATAAAGGAAATGTGGGCGTTACCACTGTGGGAACCTATCACAGACCAGCAAACCAAAAGTTGTAACTAATTGTGGTCTTGTAGACAAATGGTTAAGAGCCACTATTTGATAATAATATAGATTGTTAATTAGGCTTGTTATTTGTTGGGAAAATAACACAATGGACACAGACTGTCCAGTCTGTGAAAAAATTTTGATGCAGCAGGAGCAAGCACCTTGAAGGAATCTTCTACAGGATATTTTGAAGCAACTGAGGAACTGGTTGAAAATGTGACATTAGGGGAACACCTAGGAAAGAGGAAATAGAAAATAGGAATTCCAGATTTTTGGGAAGTTAAAGCAGTGAGAAACTGGGGGCAAGATACCAGGTCCTCAGTAATGTATGTACACAAATGTGAACTGTTTCATTGTGTAGGAGAAACAATAAATGCACACAGTGACCAACCTGGTTAAACCTTGAGTTCTTAAACAACAATGAAACACATAGAAAGTGCAAAATAGATCAAATTACCAAAGAAGAAATAAAAATATAGCATAAATATAAAGGTATAAAAATCAGAGAGGCCAAGACCCAGAAAAAATATTTCAATACATTAGCAATACAATGCTAAGAAAATAATTAGCCCACTGGCCAATACACAAGGAAGTTATCAACAGACCTGATAGTTTAATGACTTTTCTTTTGCATCAGCTTTTACCATCAAGGTCAGTTGCAACCAGAGGGTAGCACAAGACCCATAGCTAAAGGATTAAGTATTCAGCCAAGAATAAGCACAAGCAGACTAGAAAATAGATAGAATTGTGAACTCTCAAACTGTCTGAACATAAGAAACCTCTGTCTAGTATATGGGTGAAGTATTTAGTACCTAGCTTTGAAAAATTCTGAAAAGTATAGAGAGATTAGAAAAGGGAAAACATTTAAAATGGGGAAAGATAAATCACAAAATGATAAACCAATCAGTCTTTTCCTGTAAAAATGCTGGAACAAACAACTTGTAAGAATCAGAAAGAACAAAAGTTATAGCCAGCATAAAACAAATCATAGCAAGCTAGTTTAATTGTTCTCTGCATCAGATTAACTGGTTTTACAGATGAAGAACTGGTTGATGTTTTGTATACTGACTTAAGTATGGGTTTGATATTCCCATATGTGAGAGCCTAATAAATAACCTGGAGAAAGATGCCTTGGATGAAATTACTGTAATGCAAAACTGCACTAATAGAGTTTTTATTGACTGTTTGGACAGTATTAACTGGAGTCCTGCAAGGTCAGGGTTCAGTATTCTTCCCTATTTCAAAAGGTATCTGACTAGTTAAATAGAAACTTCAACATTGCACAAAAATGGGAGAGATTTTAGCTGTGTTTAGTCAGAATTAGTATTTCAAAAATTAAATCAGAGAAATCATCTGAAGGGAAGAAAAAAAAAGGATAAAACTCAACAGGGAAAAGATGCTACCTTCAGGCAAAAATATATAAATATAGGATGGAGAAAAATAAAATGCTCAGGTCACTGTTCTGCAAAGAAGGATGTGGGACTTCTGATGTATTGCCAACATACAGTGGTGTTACAAACACCCCAGAAATAGTGCACAGTAATACAGTCTGCTTGACACAGGAAATAGACACATATATATGGCTCTGACATACATATGCTCATCTGATACAATGTCATGTTCAATTTAAGGCTCTGAACAAGGTCATGTATCAACTAGCAAGAGTCCAGAGAAAACCAAAAGAATGATTGGAGTTGTAGAAAGTAAGGACTGAAAGAAATTAGAAATATAGTCTGTTTATATTTGTTCTGAAAAAGCAAAAAAAAATTAAACTGGATTTAGAAGAAACTTTTGAATGTTGCAGGTGTTGAAGTGTTGGAATAAAACTCATGAGACTATAGAGGTTGTTTAAAACCAAGCTAACTAAAGTTTTAAAGAGCGGTTTGGAGATGATAAAGATAGAATTTATTTTGCATTGGGCCAAAGCAATGGGCTACAAGACCTTAAGAAATCTCTCTCAGCCTTAACATTCCATATCTTCTTCACAACCTAATTAGTTCTATGACATTTCAGCTTAGTGAACCAGAGGATGGGATCACTCTCTGTTCTAATTACTCCACCTTTCCAAATGCTTCCAAAATATCCTTTCTTTTCCTTTTTTTTTTTTTTTAAACACGAAAGCTCTGATGTTTTTAGCTGTAACTATTCAGTCATAATATTTATTTTCAGTATCCTTCTGCACATTAAGGATCAGAACATCCTGGTGAGATCTTAATTTAAGTCCTACAAAGGGTAGTGCCAGAGTGCCTTTCTACAGACAGAAGTTTATTGTGTTGGTAACTAGCTGGAGCTAGCTAGCTTAATACCATGCAGGAATGGAGCACAGATTGCTTTCTCAAACAGCTGAATGAATCATTTCACTAACCCATTCATGGCAGGAGGGTAAGAGGTTGATGTATCACTTTGATACCACTTCCTCGAAAAGCAGCTGGAACTATTCATATGTGAACTGAGCCACTGTAACTTATTGTCTGTTCAGGGAATTCTTTGTGGTGAGCCTTATTACTTTCACAATTTACAGTTCATTGCATAGAATACTCTAAGATTATTTTAGACCTTTTGCACCCAAAGATACAGCACAGTAGTTGAGATGGAATTAATTATTAATTCTCTGATCAGTATCTGGAAAGTGCCAGAATATTTGTCTGATGTTCTAAACAGAGCTGCTATGGCACACTGTCACATGCTGACCCCTTCTGATCACTCAGTGTGCACAGACTGCTGCAGAGTAATTAGCCATTCTCAAAGGTGCCAGACACTTTCTTTTACACTTCTTGCTGATGTCATTTCCTTGGCTTTATAATTTCTATTTGCAGAAGCTACTACACTACCTCTACTACTACCTCTACACTACCTACTAATGACAGTAATGACTGTCATTTTTACTACTCACAGTGGTAAATTTGCCAGGAATAACTGTTTTGGTTATTTCCACTTTGGTGCATTATAAACTGTAATCTTAAGCAATAAAGATGGAGTAAGTTGTTCACTTAAGCAAGTCCTTTTTCTCCATATAACAACAGCATAAGCAGCACTATCACGCTTCTGATTTCATGTTGCATCTCTTTGTTTCCACAGGATCCACAGGATTCTGTCTGTGCCATACATAGCAGATGAGCCACTTCTAGCTGGGTATCTTGATAATCTCACCTGCCATGCCAATACTGATAAAAACATTAGAAGTCCACTACTCTGCTGGTCATTACCTTTTATCTCTTTATCATCAAGTGTTTGAAAACATTTGTTTCTCTAATGGGACACTTGCCATTCCAGATATCCCTTTTTTCAATTACAAAAAAGGGTAGAACAGTGTTGAACCCCTCCCAAGCTTCTCACCCAGTCTCACATTTGCATCCCTCCTGAGGTGCACTCTTTCTGGTCAGTAAAAGAGCCCATCTGGATGCAGCTGTAACTCAACAAAGGAGCTGTCTCCAATACTGGACATTAAAATTTGTAGATGTTACCTCTGGTGAAGTAAGTGGCTTTCCATACCCATACTGGCGACACTTTCCCAGTTCTTAGAACATCTTATCCATGTAAACATGGATTTGTTCTACACAGGTAACAATTAAAATATTAAAGCGTTCAATATCATCCTAAGATATTTAAAAGTATTACTTTACTGGTCTCTAGAGGAGGATGACAAGTTCTATGCAAATATGTACTACGACATTAAAGGATCATTTCAGATTATAAAAATGTAATGACAACCAAAAATTTTGGTCCGTTGAGATCAATTCACTTCATCTCTACTGTTTAACGTTTCATTTGAATGTAGCAGCTCCATTACGTAACACTAACCCAGTGTTAGGTAATGGAGCTGCTCCAATGACTAAAATTCCCAGAAACAAACTTTAGCAAATCATAATATATAGTCAAAATGTCTAAAACCAGGTTTTCATTATGGAATTAACCTTTTAAGTGGTATTCACAGAATCACAAAATATTGGTAAGGTTGAAAGGGACTGCAGTACGTCATCAGATGCAAACTTTGTGCTCAAGCAGGGTCATCCTAGAGCACATAGCACAGGACTGTTCTTGAATATCTTCAGTGAAGGAGACTCCACAACCACTCTGGGCAATCTGTTCCAGGGCTTGGCCACCTGCACAGTAAAAAAGTTCTTCCTCACATTCAAGTAGAAATATTGCTAGAAGTCCACAATAGAATTTCTACTTTGTTTGGTTTTAAACTCTTTTTAAACTCTGTTCCCTCTAAAACCATGCTCAGCTGCAAAGTACATTGTGGAGCTGAGGCGTGCTGTTGCTCACTTGTGCCACTGAGAAATCCAAGTAGCACCGATGTGTTAAGGCTCACATCCTGTTATGTCCTCCAGTCAGACTGCTCTGGGAGTTACTTTCTGGGCTAACAGCTCTGTAGCTAATCACATCAAGTCCTGACAAGTGGACAAGTCAGAAGCTGATCCTAGAGCTTTGTCTCTGTTTTTGCAGGAGATCCACCCCGTTCATTTAATGCGCACTGTAATTTTTTGCTGTTCTTTGCATTTAAGTTGTAATCATGCTCCTGGCTTTTGTTCTTGAGCACTTACTGGTATTCTTGAGATCTGCTTTCTGCTCCTGTATTGTTTCCCTGCCACTCCGTTAGTGGCACTTGTTTTTGACCAATTCATGCCAGTCCTCTGTATGCACTAGAACTTTCTTTGGTTCTTTTCAGCTTTGTTAAGGGACATACACTTGACTGACTACTTAATGTGTTAAATCCTTTGACAGTTTTCTGACAGACTTCCTGAGTTCAGTATCTTCTTTACTTACAGAGAAAACCTGTGGGTTTTGCAGTGGCCCGTTTGCGTGTTCTACTGCTTGTTAAGAAATAGTAGGTGGAAATATTTTCAGCTATTAATATATACATATGATTTTAAGTGTTTTAATGTCAAAATTCTGCTTTCAGTACCATTGACTTTGGCTAGACTCATCTTGGAATAAAGCTTGTTAGCAGCTACTCAGGAAAATACATCGAGTATTTTTGGGAAACAAGATTAATCTCAAAACAGTATTATTAACCTTGCATGTAAAATTAGTACTGTCCAAGCACTTAACTTTTATGTTTCTTTCTCTATAATGCAAAATACACTGGATTAATAATATTCCATTCCTGCATTTAAAAATCCTGTGCTATGCAGAAAATTTCATAGTGATCTTTTCTAAAAGGTTAGCTAATTCCTTTTTTCCTCTGGAGTATTTTTGTAAATTATGAACATAGTTGAATATTTCACAATCACTTATTATCTAATAGTATGTTATTCCTTCATTTTATAGCAAAGAACATTAATCATGGTTCCCTGGGCCACTGCCAAACCACTATCTCATCTGGTATATAATGGGAAAATTCAGTACATCAGCTTCTAAGTGACAATTGGAAAGTGAAAACACTAAAACAGGAAAATGCTGTTGTTTCTCTCTATTTTTTAACAAGAATCACATTTAGTCTGAAATTTAAAAGTGCCTGAGGAACACCTGCTTTAGAGTTTTTAGAATGAAAGGAATTGGGAGGTGAAGGAATTCTGTGAAGCTTCTGAACCTACCTCTGAATCAGTGAAAGAAATAAAATTAAACCACTTTGAAATTACATTCCATACACTAATAAATGTTTATTACAAAAGTTCACATCTTACAATAAACAAATAAAGGTTTTGACATTAATTTCATTTGTGTTATATAAATTCCTGTTTACCTCTCTACTTCTAGCTCTAGTAAAATAGTTTCATTTTAATTCTGAAAGCATCACATTGGATTTTTACATTTACTGTGATTATGATATTCACAGCAGTGACAGACTTGATACAGAACTGCAGTGAATTCTTAATGCATCCATTAATCCACACAAAAATGTCTGAATCAGATTATTTTGTCTAGCAAATATAGACATTGACAACAATGTAATTATTAATTTAAAATATCTATCTGAACTTGCATCTAGGTAACTGTAAAGTAAATTAAGCCCTTTGCTGTTTGTTGTTGGAGGAAAATTAAAATTAAGAAATGCAACTCAATTCAGGAAAAATAACTGGTCAACAGTTATTAACTGATCTTTATAAGTAAATCACAAGTTTTTTCTTGCTATCTTTCTCTTAGAATTTAATCATGCCTGTAATATATTATTTGGAATAATTTGTGCTTATGTGAAATATACGAGAAGTAAGTTATGCTTGTAAGATGCTTGTAAGAAATATTCTTAAAAGTTTTAAACCCACATGCCGGAGCCGGGAAGATTGCCTCGCAAAATCGCAAAACCACAGATGGCAGCAGAGAGAAAGGCCTAATTAACAATCCAAAAGATGTGGCTCCTACGGAGATGGGCTCTTCCTTGAGAACAGTCCAGGAAACACCCAAGCAGTGAACACTCAACAAGTATTTAGATCGAGATCCCAGAGCCCCATCCCAATGGCAGGTTCCCTTACCTTGACATCAGCATTCGTTGCTTACCAGAAACTGTTTTGTCCAGAGGAAGGAGACTACATGCATATGTGAAGCCATGAAAAGAAAAGGAGAGACTCTGCCCCAGGCTGAATAAATTGTATAAAAACTACCCTGACAGGGATAGCCTTGGCGAACAGAGAGGATTCGGTGCGATAGAGATCGGATCAGTGCTCACCCAGCGCCGACCCCGGGCTCGACGCTCTCCCTTTGATTGTGGAGACCGAATCTCGGTCACAAAATAAAATATATTTTTAGTAATTATTAATTTGGCTTTATCAATTACCTATAACAATGCCTGAAAAGCTCTCCAAAATTAGCAATTGCTACAAACAACAAAACCAGCAACAGAAAGCTTCTTAGAGGAAAATACAATACCTCTGTTTAGACAATGGATTTTCCAACAACTTTGGGTGTTGATTTGTGTCCTCCAGAAGAAAAACTGTTAACACTATCAGTTATTTCTTGACACAATCCCACTTATTTCCAAAGAAATAAAAAGATACATATTCTGAGGAATATACAAAAAAAATTTAATTTTTCTTTTATAGCAGAAGAACAAGAAAGTGATCGTAGGTCTTCTTTAATAGTTCTATATTCTCAATTTTTCAACTGTTCCTTGATGTGCATTCTCTACTTATGATAATCACATCTAAGTAAACAGTATGATACTTATCAGTCTTCTTCTGAAGAACTGATTAGACCTCAGGTATTTTAAGTGCAACAGCACATTTTTCCATTTGTCTTCTTAATTCTTAATTCTAGCTAAACTGCCTGGGCCCTATTATTGAAAGAAAAAAAGATATCCAGGTGGGCTTACTGACAGGAGGCCAGGAAAGTGTTGTCTCTTCTCTGCTGATTGATTACAGAATAGACCTTTGGGTGCCTAAACAACATAGAATGAAAGACTTTCTCAGAATTATTTTCCATGTGAGTTATAGTACAACTTTTAGGGGAAAAAAATATTAAAACATTTGTAGTGATGAAGAATCCATGTCAAGGCTTGATAAGTAGTTCCAGTGCAGCCTGTGTCTTTTTGTTGTTGTTGTTGTTCTATCTGATCTCCACATTTAAGCAAGGAGCAAGGTGCTCTGGTTCTACCAAATGTAAGTTTCCCATGAGAGAAATGTTAAGTAAAGTTAGAATTCATGCAAAGCTAAGATCACCTGAGCTTCTCACTACAGCGGTGTCTGTCACTATGGCTTCATGACATCCAAAAGTTGGGTGTTAACAATTACTAAACCAACTACCCTAAACAGTCAGTGGTCACTTCAGTACTAGTCCACAACTTTGGCAAATACAGCTGTAATATAACTTCCCTACAACCTCTTAATATGTTATTCTTTATACATTTAAGGATTATAATGGCCCTCTTACCTACAAGACTGTGCTGAAGAATCATATCTCACTGCGACCCAGTTAGCATTGGCCAGAACAGAGCACCTGAACTCTAAAGATGGTAAAATTTCTGCCCAGCTGATGAGTTTGCATGTAGAAATATTCAAATGTCTATTTGTTCCTTGCACTCTCTTACTAAATGATTGTATCACTTTATGAGAGTGACATGCTTACAGAATAGCAGTATTAACAAAGTGGCTTACAGCCAAAACCAAGGCAGACCTCCAACTGCATTTTATAAATGTCTTACTGGATCACATGTGCTGCTTCTGTATACAGTGGAAAGTGACTTCTCATCTCTTATATTTGGGTCCTGACAAAAGTTAAAGAAAGAGATTCTGTAAATTATGCCATCATAAATTTTGCTGCTATTATCAGTAGCTCACCAGATACAGAGCAAGAAAATTCTGAAACTCATTTCTTTCCCATTCCCAGATTGTATGAAACACATGATTACAATAATTTCTGCTCTCTGATTCCCCAGTCATCTCCTGATGAATAGCTCTTCATAATAGGGATTTTTCACTAATTATCTCCTGCCATTTTACATTGTGTGTGCTGAAGAGTGTCTTTGTACAGCAGTTTCCAGCCTAGGATCTTTCCTCATAGGTGTGTTCAGTTTTACTTGTTCCACACTTTTACTTCTGTTTTACCAACATAATTAGAGAGTGAGCCTCATACTCAATTTTTTCAATCAGTAACATGTACCTGTTGCCACTTTTCCATTACATTAAAGATCTCTACACTGCAGAGTGTTAAAATCTGTAGCATTTTACATTGTTATAAAGGGATTTCTCAGAAATGATATTTTAAGTTCAGATGAAACTTTCTCCTCTAGGTTATGTGGCTTTAAGCTTTCTCTTTTATGTGTTACATCAAAGTTCTACCTCCTCCTGAGACTGAGGGGAGACCTTCTCCTAGACCAGCCAGTCAGTCCATTTTCCACAATGCCATGAGCTGGACTCAATGATTCTTGTGGGTCCCTTCCAACACAAGATAGTCTATTATTCTATTCTATGATTCCTTGTCTAGTAATTAATTGGTATCCCATTGAGTAGAAAAAGAAGCCACTTACCTCAGTGGGTAAACTGTTCTCCCGCAGAACAGTGAGTTGGGGTTGGGTAGGTTGTTCTGAAAATATCAAGGTTAGGCATCTTGAAATCTCAAATCTTTAAAACGTAGCATAATGTTAACCAAAAGCCATGGGGCAGATCTCATAAAAAGCCACAAAAATGTCCTGTTTGTTCAAAAGAAACCTTGAAACCAAGTGTATTTAACAACTATGATCCACAGCAACGTATGTAACCTGTTGTTTCCTACCTCTCTCCCTCCTGATTTCTATTCACTGACCTATATTTGCAAAAGTGATAAGATGGACACTGAGAGGTTATTTGGGAGGTATCACTGTACTGCTGTCTTCTGCTGTTCTCTAGTTGTCCACAACTGGCCCCTGTGAGAGATGGGATCTTGGGCTAAACGAACCTTTGGTTTGATTGCTTTTATGTTTTTATGCTCCTGTAAGTTTGAAAATTCTCTATTTGCACAAGTTAGCTTGTGATTGATAAATTCGTGATTACATACATACGGATACACTCCAGTCTGAGGTCCAAACTCTGACATTATTCCTGAATAACTTGCTACAATGCCAAGAACTGAGAGTAAGGAAGTGGCACTGGAATACATAAATGTGAGAAGATATGCTCAAAGGGACTGAATGATTACTGAGATACAGAAAGAATGGGAGCTGGAACAACACTTCAAAGCAATAGGGGACTAGGATATAAGCCTCAAATGTGCCAGGATGTGCATCTTCAAACTGGAAGTTAAGAGTGAGAAAATGGAAGACCAAGACATAGGCTGCAGGGCAGGTAGTGGTGCAGAAGAAAAGGGAATGTATGGTCCTTTTGAACACAGCTCAGGGTTCAGGATTCCTGAGTTAGCTGATAAAAAGTCTACCTAACCTTTTAGCCAAATGATTGAGCTACAGAGAATTCGGGGATTATATTTTTCTCCTGCTTCCATTTGCTATTGGCTTATGTCACCAGAATTTGTTCTATAAACTTGTGAGTTTTGAACTTTTTGGATGAGCCGCAGGGATATATAAATTTGCTTTAACAAGACAGAATTTCTGATGGTTGTTTTTCTGGATTAGTTAACTTCTAAAAGTAATTTGGGATGTTTTAAGAATACAGACATTAAAACACACAAAAAAATAGAGAGCAATCAAACTCTTGATTTCATAAGATTACTAGTGAAAACTTAATTCTGGAAGATACAGTCTTTTATATGTGAGAGATCACATTCTGTGTGAACCACAGGCCATTCCTTACTTATTTCAGTACACAAGATATCTAGTGTTCAGAGTAAGGAGATGTGAAGTAGCCTGCTGGTTGTATGACTCTTTGTATTTACATTTCCTAGTACAAAAGCTACACAGTACAGGGAGTCAGGCACCTGGTTTCATGAAGAAAAAGTGTGTTCTTTGGACAGAAGAATATCTCCTGAACAACTGGATTATGTCATTGTCTTGTTTCAATGGAGCCTGTGTGAGGCTGAATCTCATTTGATTCAGTTTTGGGACAGGCAATGAGAAATAGGTATTTTTCACCTTCTGGGCACCCAGCCTCATGCCGTGAAGACTTCTCAACTGCAAACAAAGTTGATGTCAGATGTGATTGCCAAATAAAGTGTAGAAGTAAATCCTATATCCCTGACAAATTTAGCCATCCAAAACAGGCAGTCAAATAACACATATTTTTGACACTAACTGTACACTCTCTGTGTATAACATGGGGATAAATACATTAATGTTTGTGAAGCTGTCATGTGCTAATGATGAATGTTAAAGGAACTGTGGAATCATAAAATATCCTGAGTTGGAAGGGATCCATGAGGATCATCAAGTTCAACTCCTGACTGCACACAGGACAACTTAAAAGTTAAATCATATATCTGAGAGTTTTGTTCAAACTCTTCTTGAACACCTACAGGCCTGGAGCACTTCCCTGGACAGCTTAACTGAGTTCTTCTCTCAGTGAAGAACTTTTTAATATCCAATCTGAATTTATATCAATGCAGCTTGAAGGTAGAATGACAGGGTGGGGATTTTTGAGTCTGAATCACCATAAGCTGACAAAGTGGGACAAGGAGCTGCCTGTTGAACTGAACACAAGCAGTGGGACACAAAGATTTGAGACAGCAGCTCCAGAGATCCCAGACTATGGAAGGGAATTCTTAAAAGCCATGTCACAAATTCATTGTGATTTTCACAGTTGGCCTTTTAGAACTGAAGTTGAATGGGGAGGTAGGGAATGTTGCACTTCCTAACCCATAGGCATTAGACTTTGCGAAGTTTCTATTGCTTCAATTACTTTTTCATGTATAACACATTTATGATGAGAAAGAATGGTTTAGGACTAAATGAAGAAAAGCTTGTGAAGGAAATTATAGGTTTAGAGTAAGAGCAAGAGATTGAATGGAAGGTACCTTAAGAGCCATTAGAAGGCTAAAAGGAAATAATGGACCTTCGAAAGATCACAAAAATAAAAAGACCGCAACAGATTCAGCTCTGAGGGTGAATCTGCACTAGTGAGGGGTCTGAAATTGAGGATAAAGCACTGTCAGTGTTCGTGTGAAAAAGAGGCTGCATCATGATGACAGATGTTTAAAGAGCAAAAATTTTGGGTTTTGGGTCACAAGTCAAAGTCCAAGTACATAGTCTTTTTAAAGGAAGAAGTGGTTGGGTCAGTCAGAAGTCTTATGAGAATGTCATCACAAAATCTTCTCTTTGTGGGAAGTAGGGCTGGAGTCTTCCACTTGCAAGGCTCTGTGCAGGACATATTCTGAGTCTCCTGGCAAGAAAGGGACTCTGCTGTTTAGAATATTCACCCATCCACCTTACAGTTTAACAAAGCCGTTGTGGAATGGTGCTCTAGTAAATGCCCTGACTGTGTTCTGCCCTAACTAATTTTTCCAAATGGCCTTTTAGAATATAAAAGAGCAGTGCATTAATCCAACCTGACGGTCCTGTTGACTATGGCACAGTCCTCATCCAACAGGAAAGGACAAGTTGCCTAAAAAAGCAACTTTGTTCATTGCTCAGACACTAAATGAAACTGAAGAAAATGGCTTTGCTTTGAAAATGAAAAAGTTCACAAAAAAATTACTGGTTTTTCCAGGTTTTTTTGATAAAGCACTTGTCAAAATATTACCAAATTATTATCACAGTGATTTGCAGTAAGAGAATCTTATTATGATTTTGAATAATCCGATTTTAAAATGAAATTTATGAGAAGAAATATATTAAAAAATGTTTTAAAAACTGACCAAATTTAAGCATTATGAAATAAAATTCACTTGAAAATTTTATATTTTTCATGTTTATTTTTTTCTCTCAGACAGCTCTAAACAATGCAAATAACCAGTTAAAAACTACATTATGGATCTCACTGAGATAAAACAGAAGCCAGGTCATCAGCAAAAAACTACTGATTCCTTTATATATGAAGTATCACTTCAATTTCTGCAGATTAGTAGTGCTGTTTCAAAAATGGAAAATACATTATTCCCCTGTGCTTTCCACTGCACCCCCTTATCAAGCGCTATCACTCATCTGATTGCACATGCAGAAAGATCAATGTGTTGGTCCAACTGAAAATTGGCCAATTTTTAGCTGCAAGAATGCTCATGTCACCATAGAAAGGTGACATAAATTTATAGCCAGTCACTGAGAAGAGGGCAGGACTGCTACTTTTGGCAGCAGCTTTATCATGCAGCAACTTGGAGCCTGATCTTATTCAAGTTCTTCAAGTAAGAGAAATAGAAATACCAGGATAAAAAAAAAAGGAATATCATCAGCCAGATTTAATGGAAAGAAACAAAGCTGAAGGCACACAGAAGCTCTTTCTTTCAGTGCTGTTCTTACACACTCCACAGGAGGAGATCTTCAACCTCTTACACAGAAATATCTTGTTAGGAAACTAGAAAAGGTTTAACTTACCAAAACCAGTACTTGATCAATGCTTGTGATCAAATAGTTTTTGAGATCCACGAGTGAAAATATACAAAGAAATAGGATTTAGAAAGAATAGGGAATTTTCTTTATATATAGGAATACATACACAGATGCTGCTCCAAAGATAGGTTATGGTAAGATGAGAAGCTACGTTCATGCAACAACTCCCTCCTCCTGAAATGGAGTCTTTCTCTCCTCCTTCAGGCTGCACACTCTTCTGTGCTGTCTTTGTGGGGGCTTTGGTACCTGGTTGACACATAAGTAACTTCAACTCACTAAGGTGGCAAAAAGCTATTCACCTTTTTTTTTTACTTAATTGATTTAGTAGGTTGGAGAACAAATGTTATTAATGGTGGCAGGGCCCCAAAAATAGCTGAATGTCATAGCTGACAGCTTTTCTCAGCAAAATGTCACTAAACCAACATGAAATCATGCTATTTTAGACTTGGACTTACAGTTTGAGGACAGGACAGTATAGAAAAACTGGTTGTAGAAAATGATCCTAAAAGTTGATGTTGTGTAAATTGTATGGAAAGACGGACGACAAAAGCAGGTCTGTATCTAAACCCCTTGATTTCAAAAGGCAAAAGGGAAACTATAACCTAGTTAATCAAGTCAAGTGAATGGAGGAGCTCAGAACTTTGAAATGAAAATTATTTGCCCTTTCTTAAGGGGGCAGGTGCTAAGACAGTTCATAAAAAGGATCATTAAGTAGAGTGCTTTTGGGGAAAGAGGGATGAGTAGCACAAGAGTTTTGCTACACATTGAGAATCCCAGAGATAAGTTCATATTTTCCAGAGCAGAGTGAAGGAAATGGCAGCAGGTAGTACCAAGCAGGAGAATACCAAAATGAATAGTGTCTTCTAGTAGATTTCTTTGGGAGTTGTTATTGGGATGGAACTCATTGTTTGGCAAATCAGAGAAAATAAGTTTATTGCAGTGGCTGGTTTCACAAAACTAGGCAGCATCATCAACAGAGCTGCAGTGGGATGTCATATGGAAAAACAATGAATGACCTTGATGACTGAACTAATGGAAACAAAACAAACTGCTATAATACAAAATGCAAGGTCATGCACTTGGAGGCTAACAAAAAGTTTTGCTGTTAATGAAGAACTTTCCCAGTAACTGAGTGGTAGAAAAGAACATAGGTACCAGTAGGTGGTTATCTAATGCACTTATGCAAAAAGGCAACTACACGCCCAAGACTGTAATATTTCACAGAAATATGGAAATAGTAATCTACTGTACAATGTGGCTTAAAATGGATTATTATGAGAATTTGAACTCACATTCAGACAGATGAGTTCAGACTGGGATGTGTAGTAATAAAGCCTAGTAGAATGACCAGTGGATTGAACATCTGTTGAATAAGAAGAGACTAAAAAATCTGTATTTAGTCTAGCAAAAGGAAGGCTGAGAGGGAATATGATGGCTGTCTATAAATATATCAGGACTAAACACTGGGGAGAGAGAAGAGCTATTTAAGCCAAAGGATGAATATTGGCACAAAAACAAATGGATTCTTGAATAAGTTTAGACTGAAAATTAGAAGGACGTTTCTAACCACCAAAACAATGAAGATCTGGAACAGATTTGCAACAGAAGTAGGGGGTAAACATATCAGACTACCATTAAGATGGGGCTTGAAAAGTTTCTGCAAGGGATTATATGACACAGTTTCCTCTAATAGCAAGATAGTGGACTCAGTGACCTAAGCAGTCTCTTACAGTTTTAAGATCCTGCCTTCTCTTTTGTAATACCATTTCTCCATTAAGACAAGAGATTAATCCAGCTAAAATACTCAAATGTTTAAAAATTTAAAAAAAATACTTTGCAAGTAAAGATTATGTTGATTATTGTAAACCCCCTTAAAATTATTTCAGGAGAACAATTGGTAGGTATTACAATCTTATTCTCTCAGTATGAGAATGTCTTCTGTGGGGAATTTGCCCAGATTAGAACATAAATCCTTATTTACTGTTCCAAAATGTAAATATGGAATGTGGCATAAAGGTCACTTGAAGGTATATTATAATATGCAACGAATAATAATCTTATAGGATAGGACATATTGTCTCCTTATGTAACCATTACAAAGACCACTTTTGGTTAAATAAGCTGCAAATTAAACAGCTGAGTGCAATCTGCTTATATCTACATAGTGATCTATTTATAAATATTACAAAATGTATATGTAGTTCAACAACCATAATGAAAACCACAGGTAACATTCTGTACAAATCATTTTTTTGTAATTTAAAAAAATTCTATGGGTTCTAATGGGTTATGTAGAGTACAAACGCAGAGATCATGGTATCATGGAATCATAGATTGATTTGGGTTGGGAGGGGACTTTTTGAAGACCATCTGGCTCCACCCCCTGTAGCATGGGCAGGGACACCTTCCACTACACCAGGTTGCTCAAAGCTCCATTGAACCTGAACATGGCCGGGGATGGGGCATCCACAGCTTCTCTGGGCAACCTGTTCCAGAGCCTCAGAACCCTCATAGTGAAGAGTTTTTTCCTAAGTATCTTTTCATTAAGAGCTTGAGTCTACAAAGAACAGCTGCTATGCCTGATGAAACTCAAAAATCAGATCGCCGACAGAGGAAGTAAAACCGAAATGTTGAAGCTGTTACTGATCACAAGTGTTTTAAGATTCTGCTTTCTTTTATTTTGATTTTGTGTTTTTAATTTCTTTTCCATCCACTACTATTTCTTGAAGTTGTACTGAGCAAACACTAGTAGACCAGAATTTCATTATGCCATGACTATGAGAACACATGTTCCATCAACGAGGATCCTATACAGGTTGTTCACATCTTTCTTCTTTGTGATGGCCAAGAGGGACTGAGAATAAGTGGGTAAAGAAGTGAGATTAAGGACAAAAAAGAAAGAGAAATACTGGAAGAAATGGTAGGGGCTAAAATAAAAGTCGTTCTAAGCTTGGAACAAATTCTTTATCATAGATAAATAGATAAATAAGCAGTAGTAAGTGGCTTTAAACTACTTTCGTCCTATTCTTACAAAAAAAAGAAAGAGAAATACTGGAAGAAATGGTAGGGGCTAAAATAAAAGTAGTTCTAAGCTTGGAACAAATGCCACTATTCTTTATCATAGATTAATAAGCAGTAGTAAGTGGCTTTTCATCCTATTCTTACACTACAATATGCATGACTTGAAGATTGGCTTGGTAAGTGCTTTTAAGATTTCTGCTCAAACACAAACCTTCCAAAATATATCAGATTATTTCTCAGTTCAAATACAGTTGACGGGTTTTTGAGAAAATAGTCCTCCATGACAGAGAGAAGGATGTCCATCCTCTTGTAAGTTGATAAACTGTTGGTTCAGCTTTGTTGAATTTATCCACTCCCAGTCAATACATTTGGCATTTTCTAGTAAGGTTACTGACATCAGGCCTGTCCATGAAAGAAGTGAGCCCATAAATACATATGCTTCAGTTCTCTGGTGGTCATGAAGAGATTTTGCTGCTTAGCGTTTGAGCTAATGCCAACTCTTTCAAACCATAAGAAGAATTACTCTATATGAATTATTCTTAAAAGGAATCTGAATTATACATGGTGCTATAGAGGAAGAGGAATTTACATGGTTGCCAGACCTTTTTGTCCTTTTTCCTGATGTCAGTTGAAAAAACAAAGGAAAAATCATGGTGTATTTAATTATTTTTGGCTATGTTTCAACATATGAATTTATAACTAAGGTTACATGTCTATGGAGGGACAACAGTTCTCTGGAATTACAAATTTTGATATATAAAACCATTTCATATAGTTCCAAAAGTGCAAGCAAAACCATTAAATTTTGTTTGAACTGTATAATCTAAAACATTAATGAAAATGTTATATTGCTATGTAATAGTTCTAGATAACACTGTTAGGTAATGTCTCTTGCTATGGCAGTGGTAAGATGCAAAGTATTCTCCAGTTACTTTTGGTACTCCAGAATACTAAGAGTGGTATGTTTCTGTTAATGTGTTCTTAATTAGAAAAACACTTGTTTTCTACCATCCATTGATGGTGCTTAATTCCTGTTGAATTTCTTTCTGAACTCCATGAGAACTTAAATGCTTATGCATAAACACTGTTGTAAAACAAAAGACATCTTCCTGAGACATATGACTAGGATTGTTGCCAAATATGTAATATGGAGGACAACTTAAAAAGGCTTTGAATTTTACCAACCTAGAACATATTCCAGGCTAATGATGAAGATGGTCAGGAGCCAGTTGACTTGACAGAGTGAATGGGATTCTATGTCAAAATTTCAACATTTTTCTGGTTACATAATTAGTTTGGTAGTGTGATACTGCAGATTAAATATATATCAATTTATCAGGCAACTTTGAGACCTTCAAAATGGGTGGTGATGCCTGCAGACATGGCACTTTTCTCCTTGGCAGTGGCTGTATTAGAGCTGTTTTGCCATCAGCTCACATATTTTTTTGCAGGCATGAGTAAGCTGCTGCCAGGGCTGAGGGAACTCCATCCCTCCACACCAAGTAGCCCTTCCAAGCTTCATCTGATGAGCAGTATGTTTTGAACAAAAAGCCCCAAAACCCAAAAAAACCAAACCCACATTAATTCCACTCAACAATATAGAGTAACAGCGCTGGATAAGCTTTTGGCTTGAGTTGTTGACTGGAGCCTGTGTCTCTGGGTGGTACCATTGGGAAGAAACTAGATGTATTGTTGTGACAATGGATGATACAAAATTTCTCGTCTCTCCCACACATGAAAATTATTAGCCAAACACATCAAGGATTTGTTGAGAGACAGGAGGCATCCCTTCAATGACTCCTGCGCGGCCCGTGAGGAAGGCTGTCCCTCGGGCTGATCCCGCGGGAGGCTCCAGCTCCCGACTGGAAATGGCGCCAGCCGCTGAAACCCAGCGCCTTGCGCGCACAAGAGCCTCTCTCCCCGTGGTTGACACGGATTGATCCCGGCTAGAGGAGGCAGGGCGGGTATTGCGCTCTCTCTCTCCCTCTTCTGGGCAGAGGAGGATGGGTGAATGGAGCAGAGCGGGATCACCGCGCCAGACGGGCGGCTATGCTCTCCCGGTCCTCGAAGGAGCGGGCGCTGGTGCCATGGCCAGCGCGGGGAAGGAGGCGCGCAAGGCAAGCGCGCATCCTCCATTTTGGCGAAGGGCGGGCGGAGAGTTGGCTCCCGGCGCCTGGCCGGAGCACTCGTCCCCACCCCGCGGCACTGCCGGGGGCACCCGGCTCTTTTTCCCGCGGGGAAGCCGGATGGAGGCTGTTCAAATGGACGCCCCGCTGCGCCTCACGTTGGTTCAAATTGGTACCAAGCTCCCCGCGGCGGCTTCCGACAAAATGGAGGACGCCACCACCACTGCCACCACCAACACCACCACCACTACCATCTCCTCCAGAGCCATGTCGGCGGCTGATATGGCGCCCTCCCCCGCGGCGGGCGGGGGCAGCAAGGCGTCCTCGGCTGAGGAGGCGCTGGCTCGGCGGGGCAGGCTGCGGGGACGCGGGCCAGGCGCCCTCCCTAGGAGACGTGAACTCTCCCTTTTCCCTCTGGGAACGCTTCCATTACCCATGCTCTGTCCACCACGGGAATGGCCCCAGGTTCAGAACCCTAGTGAGGGAAGGGAAGGAGTGGAGTGGGACCCTTCGGATAAGCACTGCCAGCCCCTATGGCTCGGCGGCAGGGGACGCAGCGGGAGAGGAGAGCCCGCGCCCCACGGTCGGAGCGGTGGCGCCCGCAGGGACCGAGCGCACGGCCGGGACGGCCAGCGCACCCTGCCCGCGGCCAGCGGGGCGCAGCCGCCTCGGCGGCACCGAGAACTTCTGCAAGTTGCCGCTGTCAAGGAGCGGCGCGGGGAGCGACAGCGCAACCCTTGGGCACGGGTAAGAGCCGGTCGGTGGGCAGCGATCCGGGTTCCTCAAACCTGATGGATCAAAGTGGGAAGAACCCCAAGCATGGCCAGGAGGAAGATTGGCAGTTTATAGGGTCAACCGGCTGCGGGCGGCTCTGATGGATGGGCGGCGCACCCACTCGGCTAGCCCAGCGCCAGAGCCCGCCCTCTGGGAAAGCCAATGCCGGGGCAGGGAGGCGGATCTCCCCGAGCTCCCTTGGCCCGGTTCCTCCTCCCCTTCGCCAGCAGCTGCGCTTCGCCCGGGACTGGACCGAGTTAGAGTTGAGGCGCCGGAGGAGTAGCGCAGAGTGCGTGCGTCCCCCGCGGGGGGGTTCGTGCCCGCAGGCGGTGGGGAGCCGGGTAAGGCGGGGGCGCGGGGCGCTGCGCCTCACTGGGGCGGGCTGGCGGGGGGCTGGCGGCGCTCAGCTGCCCCCAGGGCGGGGATGGGAGGGAAGCAGCCGCCGTGCCTCCCGGCTACCCGGCCGAAGTACCCCGCGGTGTCGCTGCCGAGCCGCCACCTCTGGCGGCGGGGTGCGGGCGGCACCGGGGGCAGTCCCGCGCATAACCATCGCGGCACGGAGGGGGGCGGCGGGGAAAATGGGGGGCGCCCGGGGCAGCCCCGAAGGGGGGGGCAGGGGTATTTGGGGGAAGGGCCGAGTCTGCTCTAGCGCCTCCTATTTTAACTCTCTCCCTCCCTTCCCCGCCGGGCCCTCGGCTGTTGTTCTGCCCCGGTGCCTCCCCCACCCACCGCCCTCGCAGCCCCCCCGCGGGTACCTCCCTCCTCTCCCCTCCCCTGCCCGGCGCTCCGCGGCTCCCCTCCCGTATTGTTCGGCTGGGTCCCTCTAATGGCGGACAGGAGGCGGTAGTGCTGCTGGCCGGCTGCAGGGGGGCAAACCCAGCACCGGGGGCAACTGCCGCGAGAGCGGGCGGGGGGCGCGGGCGCTGGGCCGGGGCCGTGCCGGTGAGGGCGCCGCGGCCCCTCCGGGCGCCCGTTCAGGGCTGGTAGGGCAAGTTCGCAGGTAGCACTCGCTGTTCCCCGCCGTGGGTGCCACCGCTGCCCCTGTCCCCCACACTCGCGGTAGAAGCCCCCGGTGTGGCGGCGCCGCGGAGGGCTCCTTGTCCCTGCTTCCCTCAGCGAGGACAATCTGCGTGGGTGTGCCGTGAGGTGTACCCCACCGCCCCTGGCGAGGGCAGTGGATCTATTTGTTTGTTTATTTATTCATTTAGATGAAAGATTGGGATTAAGGGGAAGTGGTGAGTGATGCAGGCAGTACCTGCCCTGGCCAGGCGATGGAAGCGCTCCTTGGGGGCGCTGCCTGATCCTCGCTGCCCCGTGTTAACCCCGTGTCTTTCCCTTAGGCTCCAGCCCAGTTTGGTGCAGCCTTGGCAGCAACCAACAAGGAGAGGGAGCTCCATTGTGAGTGCTATTTGTGTATCTGTTTCTGCCTTTGCTAGACCTGCTTCCAGCGGGCTTCAGCTATTCCCCCCTCCCCGTATTCTCCGGGGACAGGGGTGGAATGAGGTCCCTCCAGGGCTGGGTGGGGAAATTCCTGGGTTCAGTAGCTGCTGCCCTGGGGCGAAGCCCCAGCAATGGCTGTGAGGCGGCTCCTCCTCGCGGAGTGGGCGCTGCTGCTGCTGCTGCAGACATCGCTCCTGCAGTACCAACTCTGGCAGGCAGACGACGGGCTGCTGCCGCTGCTCACGTTACCCGGCTCGGGAGGGAGGAGGAGGAGGGCATATTTCGGGTGCCCTCTAGAGTTCTGGAGCGTGTATGAAAATCCCTGACAAGACACCTTCGGCCATCTTGAATTTTCTCCCCCCCCATTGCTCGAATCACGTGTCCCGCGTATCCTCTCGAAGCTAAGACGAGGCATGGGAGGTTTAAAATCGCCCAGCAGTTTGCGATGGAGAAGCGCGCTCCATCGTCTCTTTGTGCATTCAGGCTGGTTCTCTTCACTCACAGATTTGTTTGGGTGGTTTTGTTGGGTTCCTTGTCTGGGCTTCTGAGCCATCCACTTTGTCCCTTCCCCAGGAAGCTGGAGGACACTGGGGAAACCCACAGGTTCCCAATAGCGAGCATTTTTTGTGTTTTTTTTCTGCGTGGGATTTTGAGAGGAGGTTTTGATCTCTGTTGGGTGTTAAGTTGGCTAAGGAGAGGCTTGTTGCCAATCCCTGTGGGTACGGCTGGGACCTAACTTGACTCTAGTTTCTGCCCTTGTTAACGCTGGGGCTGTTTTTTAGCTGCGTGGGGGATTCCAGAGTGGCCGGGGAGCGGGCGAGGCTGCGGGCTCCCGGCCGAGGCCCGGCGGGCGGCGCGGCGGGCCCGGGCGC